>NC_054555.1:15532956-15832956 GCF_017654505.1 Polyodon spathula
GGCATAAGGGGGAAGAGGAAAGCACAAGCCCTCTTCCCCACCTGTGCACATAAGTGCACTAAAACCGGTCTCTTGGCGAGGGTCCCCGGGGGGACGAAAGAAAGCCCCCCGAAACCCAAACGCCCACCTCGGCGTCTCCCCTCCACCGGCAACGGGGGCCTCAGCCCTCATCATGTCAAAGAGGGAGAGAAACATCCACTTGCCGAGGCGGTCCGGGGCTCCGCCGAAGAAGCGGAGCCCATGGAGGATGCCACAGCCGAGAGACCGGAAGAAGCCCTCGAAGCGGTTCCCCTCCCCACGCCGCAAGAGACCGCGGATGTCGGCCCCGACTCCATCGACGAGGGGCCGGCCGCGGCGGGGAGCGCCGAGGGGGCGAAGGAGGGCTCCTCCGCGGAGCGGCTGCCTCGGGCGCCGTCCTCCTCCGACCGCGACACGGGCCCAGAACCCGGTGTTGCCAAAGAGGGGGCGGCTGAACCAACCCCCGAGGCAGAAGAGGGCTCCGCGGAAATGCGGGAGACCCCAGCCGAGGAGCCGGTGGGGGGTGAAGAACCACCCCTCCCGGAGAAAGATCCGCCCCGGGTCCCTCTCTCTGGCGGGGAGGCGGTCTCGGCCCCCATGGCCGAGCCGGCTCCCGAGGAGCCCATCCGGGAGACCCCCGCCGAGGGGCCGGAGGGGGGCGAGGAAACGCCCCTCCCGGAAAAAGACCCGCCTCCTCCTGACGACTCCGGCGAGGAGATGAACTCTGGCCCCGAGGCGGAAACGTGCTCCGGGGAGCACGCGAAAGAGACCCCCGCCGAGGGACCGGAGGGGGAAAAAGAGCCTCCCCCCTCAAAGAAAAAACTAAAACTGCCTCGGGCGTCCCTCTCTTGCGGGGACGAGAGCTCCGGCTCTCGCACCGCCGCGGAGGGGGGCGTTGAAACACCCGCCGAGGCAGAGGCGGGCTCCAAGGAGCCCGCGCTCGTGTCGGCTGCCGGAGCGCGGAAAGGAGGGGAAGAACCGGAGAGGGCAGAAGACGTCGCCCTTGGGGTAGATCCCCTCCCGGAAGCGCAAAGGAGCCGCGAGACCGGTCCCCGACCCACCGCCGAGGGGCCGGTCTCCGTCGTGGTCACCGAGGGGGCGCAGGAGGAGCCCCCGAAAGAGCCGGTGGCCGCGGCCGAGGGCGGGGAAGAACCCGAGAGGGTAGATCCCCTCCCTCCGAGGGTCGGGGACGGGCCTGAGACCGTGCCTCGGCCCCCGAAAGAGGGACCCAAGCCGTCGGGTTCGGCGGCGCGCGTCGAGCGCCCGTCTGCGCTCCCTAAATCCAGGGTGCAGACGACGCCCGCAATGGTTCCTCTGCCGATGTCTCCCGCGCCGTCCCCCGGGGGTGGGACGCCGGGAGACTCGGTGAAAATCAAAATAAGACGCAACGCGCTCACTCACCAACGTGAGTGCGTTGTGCTTCTTCACCGCGAGGGGGGCGGTGGAGAACCGGAGGAGAGGGAGGAGGAGTCGAAGTCCACGTGCGGCGCGGGCTCAGAGGCTCCGTCTTCTCCAAACATCCCTGCGGCGGAGCTCCTGGACTTCTTGGAGGCCACCACCCACCGCAGGGATAAGGTTCAGCTGGCCCTGGACAAATGGGGGGATTTCGAGAGAGTCCTAAACTCTGTGAGATCCTTCCTCAGGGCCGGCCACGCTAGCAAGACTTCAGGCACGTGCGTGCACATTCGTGCCCGAAAGCTGCACGACCAGCTGGTGAACTTCGGGAGATCTCAAGGTCTCCCGTGAGTGTCGCCAGCTGCTCCTGACAGAGGTCCATGTATGCCATCAGTACCGTCAATGTTAACGGGTGCAAGGACCATTTCCGCAGGGCCCAGGTAATCTCCTACCTGAAAAAGGGAGGTTACTCTGTGTGCTTCCTGCAGGAAACCCACTTGACACCGCAGGCCGAGGCCAACTGGCTGCTAGAGTGGGGGGGGAGAGTGTCGTTTAGCCACCTCACCGAGTCATCTTGTGGGGTGGCGACGCTCTTCTCCGGGTCCTTCGTTCCGACGGTACTCGATGTGGTCAACGTCGTGCCGGGCCGTCTCTTACACCACCGGATCCGGGACGGGGACGCTACCGTTCACTTCTTGAAAATGTATGCTCCGTCCAAGGGTCCGGCGAGGGTTCACTTCTTCCGCCAGATGTCCACCCACCTGAACACCATCGGCGCCGACGAGCTGGTGGTCCTCGGGGGGACATCAACTGCACCCTCGAGGCCGCGGACCGGGTGGGGCGGGAACTCTACCCGCTCTCGTCGGCGGCCCTGAGAGAGCTGATCGCTCGGCTCTCTCTGGTGGACATCTGGCGGTGGCAACACCTGGACGCCTCGGCCTTCACGTCGCTGCCTACTGGCACTTCAACAACAGCCTGTTGGAGGACGAGCGCTTTGAGTGGTCTTTCCGGGACTTTTGGACGGTCTGGCATGGCAGGTGATCTCGCTTCCCCACGTGGCGTCAGTGGTGGGACGTGGGGAAAGCGCAGATCAAGATCCTCTGTCAGGAGTACACGAGGGGCGCGAGCAGGCGGAGGGACTCGCGGATCGAGCGGCTGGAAAGGGAGCTGCTCGGTCTGGAGAGCCGCCTGGCTCGCGGGGACCAACTCGAGCAGAGCGCGTACGAGGAGAAGAAGAGCACCCTGCGGGACCTGCGGCTCCAGCGGTCCCGGGGGGCGTTTGTGCGCTCGCGGGTCCAGTTCCTTCGGGAGATGGACCGCAGCACACACTTCTTCTACGCGTTGGAGAAAAAGAAGGGAGACCGTAAAAACATCACCTGCCTCCTGGCGGAGGACGGCTCCCTTCTGACGGATCCGGAGAGCGTGAACGAGAGGGCCAGGGCCTTCTACTCTGCCCTCTTCTCTCCGGATCCCGTCGACTCCGACGCGTGCAGGGTTCTGTGGGACGGGCTTCCCACGGTCTGCGGGGGCGTGCGGGACGAGTTCGAGGGGCACCTGACCCTGGCCGAGCTCACCGACGCCCTCAGTCAGATGCCCTACAACAAATCGCCGGGCATCGACGGGCTGACCGTGGAGTTCTACAAGAAGTTTTGGGACTTGCTGGGGCCCGCCTTTGCGCGGGTCCTGGCGGAAGCCTACGAGACCGGGGAGATGCCCCTTTCGATGAGGCGGGCTGTTATCACGCTCCTGCCCAAGAAAGGGGATCTGCGCAGCCTCAAGAACTGGCGCCCGGTCTCGCTGCTATGCACGGACTACAAAATCGTGGCCAAGGCCGCCTCCCTGAGGCTCAAGTCCGTGCTGGCAGACGAGATCCACCCCGACCAGTCCTACACGGTCCCGAACCGGACGATTTTCGACAACATCTTCCTGGTTCGGGACCTCCTGCACTACTGCAGGAGGACCGGTCGGTCGGTCGCCTTCCTCTCCCTGGATCAGGAGAAGGCGTTCGACCGGGTGGATCACGAATATCTCTTCGGAACTCTGCGAGCATTCGGATTCGGGCCGCGCTTCGTGGGCCTGTTCCGGATGCTGTACGCCTCTGCCGAGTGTTTGATCAAAGTCAACTGGTCCCTGACCGCGCCCCTCGCTTTCAGGAGAGGAGTACGTCAGGGCTGCCCTCTGTCCGGACAACTGTACGCGCTGTGCATCGAGCCCTTCCTCTGCCTCCTTCGCGGGAGGCTCACGGGGTTGGCGCTCGGCGCGCCGGACACGAGGGTGGTCCTGTCGGCTTACGCCGACGACGTGCTCCTGGTGGCCTCGGATCCGGCCGATCTGGAGAGGATGCGGAGCTGCCAGAGCGTCTACTCTGCCGCGTCCTCTGCCAGGATCAACTGGACCAAATGCTCCGGGTTACTGGTGGTCCCTGGTGGGTCCCTGGCAGGCGGACTCCCTCCCTGCCGCGCTCCAGCAGTTCCTGCTGGAGCCCCTGCTGCACAACCCCCACCTAGGTGTGCCGGCGCGCTGATCTCGGCCAAGGTGACCAGAGTCTGGGATCTCCTGGACGACTCGGGTGTCTGTCCGGACGGCCGGCCGAGCGATCCGGGAGTGCAAAGCAGCGTTGCACCCAGACTCCGTCAGGTATCTCGAGGGAGTTCTCAGGACCGGCGAGCCATCTACCCCCACCCCCCCGACCCCCGGCTCTCCGGTCCTGCTGATCGAACCCAAGGCCCGAGCTCCCCCTCGGCCCCCCCTCGAGAACAACCTGAGCAGGATCTCGCAGTTCTCCTCGACCCCCTTGCCATCGGCGTCGAGGAGGACCCTGTACGCGATGACGCTCCACACCCTCCATTTCCCCGCCCTCGTCTCCCGCCGAGACACCGCTTGGCGGGAGACCCTCCGACCGCCGGAGGGCGTCGGTCCCCAGTGGGAGGCCCTGTACTCCCCGCTGGTCTCCAGGGGAGCTGGGGACCTGGGCTGGAGGGTCCTGCACGGAGCGCTCGCGTCAGGAGAGATCCTGCGTCACTTTACCGACTCGGACGCCGCATGCCCTTTCTGCGGTCAGTCCGAGTCGGTGGCTCATATTTATTTTTTATGCGCCAGGCTGCAGCCGTTCTTCCTGCTGCTGAAGAACCTCTTGCTGCAGTTCTGGCTGCACTTTTCACCCACCCTCCTCATTTTCGGGCACCCTGTTCGTGGCTCCAGCAAAAAGAGAGACCTCCTCGTCAATCTGCTCCTGGCTCTTGCTAAACTGGCCATTTACAAGACCAGGAAGCGGAAGATGAGCGGGGAAGGTCTCTTTGACTGCGGGGCCATGTTCAGGGCCCTCCTCCGTTCCCGGATTAATTTAGAGCACGCCCACGCGGAGTCTGCTGGCGACATGGCATCATTTGTCGACCAGTGGACCCTAGGGGGCGTGCTCTGTACCACCTCCCCTTTTGTTTTGAACATTTAATGTGCAGACTTTTTGACCGGTTTTCGTTGTATTAGTTAAATGCCTAACTATTTAGCATCCTCTATTAAGAGGATGCTAATTTGTATTTTTTTCTCCAGCCGTCGTAAATGACGGCTGGAGGTGACGTTTGCCTTTTAGGCATTTAAATAGGCCTACTTTTGTGTCGGCTGCTAAGTTAACAAGTTTGCTTACTATACCAGAATCTAAACCATTAATGTAGATTAGGAATAGCAGAGGACCTAATACTGATCCCTGTGGTACACCACTGGTTACCACACTCCATTCTGAGGTTTCCTCTAATCAGTACTTTCTGTTTTCTACATGTTAACCACTCCCTAATCCATGTACATGCGTTTCCTTGAATCCCAACTGCGTTCAGTTTGAGAATTAATCTTTTGTGCGGGACTTTGTCAAAAGCTTTCTGGAAATTTAAATAAACCATGTCATATGCTTTGCAATTATCCATTATCGATGTTGCATCCTCAAAAAAATCAAGCAAGTTAGTTTGACACGATCTCCCTTTCCTAAAATCATGTTGACTGTCTCCCAGGACCCTGTTACCATATAGATAATTTTCCATTTTGGATCTTATTATAGTTTCCATAGGTTTGCATATAATAGAAGTCAGGCTTACTGGTCTGTAGTTACCTGGTTCAGTCTTGTTTCCCTTTTTGTGGATCAGTATTACGTTTGCAATTTTCCAGTCTGTCAGTACCACCCCTGTGTCAAGAGACTGCTGCATAATCTTGGTTAGCGGTATGTAAATAATGTCTTTCATTTCTCTGAGTACTATTGGGAGGATCTCATCCGGCCGAGGGGATTTGTTTATTTTAAGAGCTCCTAGTCCCTTTAACACTTCTGCCTCAGTTATGCTAAAGTTATTTAAAACTGGACAGGAACTGGATGACCTGTGGGGCATGTTGTCTGTATCTTCCTTTGTAAAAACTTGTGGAAAGTAATCATTTAATATATTTGCTATTTTTTTTCTTCATCTACGATTTTGCCATTTGTATCTCTTAAACATTTAACCTCCTTGTGATGAGTCAAAGGGGTTTCGGTCTGCAATTCAGCCTCCCAACAGTAGAAGGCATAAAACCAACTCGGGACTTCCCTTACCAAGGTCTTGTGACCATGACAAAAGTAATCTTTATGAGGGGCAACACTTTGGTGAGGGGCGGAAGTACGAGTATGTAAATTCCAGCCACTGGAGTCAAGTAAAGTTAAGGATACCTGTCAGTCTGGAATTGGTGATCCACTGACTACCGGGGCGGGGTTTGCATACTAAAGGGAACGTGCTACTGTGTTCGGGTTGGTCCTGAGGAATAGAGGCAGGGAAAAAAATGCTGGAGGGAAGTACTTGCGGGGTTTGACTGTGTTATTTACTTTTAATTACGGACGGAGGCCTTACTGACTTTGCTCTTTTCTGTTTTTATTCCTGTTTGTTTCATTTTGGATTGAGCAGATCACGAAGAGGATTAAGAGGCTTCCGTTCCTTTATTTTTGATTACTCCAGCACTCCCTCCCTCACATCCTTCTTTATTGTTTTTTTTCTCTTCCGTGAATATTAAATAAAATTTTTTTTTTTTTACACGTAAATCAATGTCTGGAAAATCCATTTTTACTCACACGCCTCACACGTGGTGTCATTGTGGGAGATGGATCCAGGTGCAGTCTTGGCGATGTTTAGGGAGCAGGAGAAGAAGCGAGAGGAGAGGGAAGCGCGGTGCCAGGAACAGCTCGCCCAGTTCTTTGGTCAGCTGGTAGAGAAAATCTTGACACCAGTGGCGGAAACAGCAGTTGCCCGGATGTTTTCTTCACAACCAAAGTTACTGAAGATGACTCCGGAAGATGATCCTGAGGTGTTCTTGGTCACCTTTGAGAGAGTGGCAGAAGCAGCAGGATGGCCCAAGGAACACTGGGCCATGTAATTGGCACCCTGTTTGACAGGAGAAGTGCAAGCAACGTACAGAGCATTAATGGCCTCGGAGGCCGCGGATTATACAAAAGTAAAAGAATCCATTTTCTCACGCCTCGGGATCATGGAAGAAACATACTGGCGCCGTTTCTGGGAATACCAGCTGTCCAAGGGGGTGAGGGCCCAGGTTGCGGGACAGTATCTCCTGGATCAGTGCACCCGGTGGCTGCAGCCGGAAGAACACACACCCCAAGAACTGGTGCAGAAGATCGCCATAGAGCAGTTCACCTCCATACTACCGCCAGGAAATCGGGAGTGGGTTAAAAGGAATCAACCTACCACTCTCGAGAAGGCCATCATCCTGGAGGAGGCATATGAGGATGCGAATGAAGGCGCTGCCTCTGACCCCACTCCTGAGCCTAAACTAACCAGGACCAACTCATGAGTGAAGCCCAGAGGAGGTAACCAGACCTTCAGACCATGGAGGTCAAGGTTAGCCCATCTTGGGCGAGAGAAAAAACCCCTAACCTGTTGGTCACTGACTCACAGGACAAGCAAACTCTGTTGATGCCTTCTACCCCAGTTTGTTACCGATGCAATGAGCCCGGACACATTGCCAGGGACTGTCCAATGATGGAGGTAGACCTGGCAAGAAGATCCTGGTCGGCAGTAACAGGTAAGAACACTGGGGAATGTCGGGAGGGCCCTTGTCAATTAGAGTACAGGTCGAGGATAAGAGTACTAATGCATTTGCAGACTCTGGGTGTGCACAAACATTGATTCGACAAGCTCTTTTGGAGGTGGTAACCTGAGAGCCACAGGGTAAAGTGGCTATCTCATGTATCCATGGAGAAACTTGGGTTTATCCTACCACTAAAGTTAGACTTACTGTTGATGGTTACTCAGCTTACGTTAAAGTGGCTGTAGCACAATGTTTACCATACCCTGTTCTCCTGGGAAGAGACTGGCCGTTTTTTGATCGTATTTTAGGTTGGGAAATGGTCTTAGTTTCTACCAGGGGACAATCTAAGCAATGGGAGAAAACAATTGGCGAGATTTTCCCGTTACAATCCGACCTGTTTAACCCTAAAGTCCGCCCGAGAAAAACAAAGAGAAAGCGCAGGGTGGAAAAATATGAGGGAACTCTGAGACGACAGGGGAGGGGTCTGACTCAAAGGTAAACCAATCTTGTAAACGGCAGGGTAAAGGAGTAGGTGTTCAGTGTGACCGGGGCTGCGAGGTTACTGATGTGGAAGGTCACATAATAAAAGACACTCTTCTCAGCGTACCTAATCATTGGGACTGAGATATTGACCTGGGCTATGAACAACAAAATGATCCCACATTACAGTATGCTTGGAAACAGGTTAGATATGTTGGGGGGAAGGATATGCAGGAAGGACAACCAGTGGTATTTCCGCATTTTTCTGTATCTGGGCACTTATTATATAGAATAACCCGGGCTCCCGGGACGGGACAGCTCGTAAAACAGTTATTGGTTCCTGGGCCTTTTCAGTTGGAAGTCATGAGATTGGTGCATGACATTCCATTTTGCAGGTCATTTAGGAACTGAAAAGACCCAGGAACAAATTCTGGCCTGTTTTTTTTGGCCAGGGGTTTATGGTCTTGTGCGGAAGTATGTATCTGAGTGTCCGGAATGTCAATTAGCTGCCCCTAAGTTAGTTCACCCTGCACCTCTGGTCTCACTGCCAATTATTGGAGTACCGTTTGAGAGGATTGGTGTAGATTTAGTAGGCCTTCTGGAGGGAGCAGAGTCAGGATATCGGTATATTTTGGTAGTAGTGGACTACGCAACACGATATCCAGAAGCTGTTCCCTTACGCTCTATGAGTGCAGAAGTAGTAGCAAATGAATTGGTTAAAATATTTTCTAGGGTGGGAATCCTAAAAGAAATTCTCACTGATCAGGGCACTAATTTTATGTCAGACTGTATTCAGCAACTATATAAATTATTGAAAATCCGTTCAATTAGAACCTCAGTTTTTCATCCTCAAACGGATGGGCTTGTTGAACGATTTAATCAGACTTTGAAAAATATGTTGCACCGTTTTGTAGATCAGGAGAAACGTAATTGGGCTAAACTGCTTCCCTACTTGCTCTTTGCAGTTCGTGAGGTACCACAATCCTCAACGGGGTTCTCTCCGTTTGAGCTCTTGTATGGTCGGCAGCCACAGGGTATCTTGGATCTCATAAGAGAAGGCTGGGAAGAACAGTCAAAAAACTCTAAAAATATAGCGAAATATGTATTACAGCTGTATTACAGTATTGGCACATGACAATCTCAAAGTGGCACAGCAGAAGCAGCAGCAAAGCAACAATAAAAATGCAAGAATTAGGAACTTTCGACCTGGAGACAAAGTGTTGTTGTTGCTTCCCTCATCAGAATCTAAGTTGTTTGCTAAATGGCAGGGTCCCTTTGAGGTAATTCGAGCAATTGGAAAAGTTAATTATGAGATCCGACAGCCTGGGCGTCGGAAGGAAAATCAAATTTATCATGTTAATCTTCTCAAACCATGGAAACAACGGGAGGTCCATTTTATATCTCCCGAACAGGAGGGAGAGGACTATGGACCCTTAATTGAGCCAGTATCAGCAGCTGGGGTTCCGATGGGGGAACAATTGACTCCTGATCAACGCAGAGAGGTAAGCAATTTAATCAAAATGTTTGGTGATGTGTTTTCTAACGTGCCCGGAAGAACGCATTTGATTGGACATGTTGTTATCACTCCGCCAGGTTTGAGAGTTAGACTGAAACCGTATCGCATTCCAGAAAGTCGGAGAGATTCTGTCCGGAGGGAGGTGGAGTGTATGTTGAAACTTGGGATAATTGAACCTTCCTGAAGTGAGTGGTGTATCCCAATTGTACCAATAGACAAACCAGATGGGTCACTATGGTTATGTATAGACTTTAGGAGGGTGAATGGTATCTCTAAGTTTGATGCATATCCCATGCCTCGGGTAGATGAACTCTTAGACAGGCTGGGGCGA
The DNA here is from genome assembly GCF_017654505.1 of Polyodon spathula. Lineage (NCBI taxonomy): Eukaryota > Metazoa > Chordata > Actinopteri > Acipenseriformes > Polyodontidae > Polyodon > Polyodon spathula. The sequence continues at coordinate 15,542,745 of NC_054555.1, forward strand.
GCTCGGTTTATTTCAACTTTGGATCTGACGAAAGGAGAAAACAGCATTCTCAACCCCAGATGGTCTTTTTCAATTTTGTACTATGCCGTTCGGACTTCATGGAGCTCCCGCAACTTTCCAGAGACTGATGGACAGGGTTTTACAACCTCATCGACAGTATGCAGCTGCATATATCGATGATGTAGTCATATACAGTTCTTCCTGGAATGAACATTTGAGTAGATTAAAAGCCGTCCTACAGTCTCTGAGGAAGGCGGGGCTCACAGCGAATATGGCAAAGTGCGCTATTGGAAAAGAAGAAACAAAATATTTAGGTTTCATAATGGGTAAGGGTAGAGTGAAACCGTTGGTTTCAAAAGTCCAGGCTTTGTTGGATTCACCGGTACCTACCACAAAAACCCAGGTGAGATCATTGTTGGGATTGGCTGGTTATTACCGCCACTTTATTCCACACTTTTCCACTATAGCCGCCCCTCTCACTGATCCTCACTAAAAAGAACGCTCCAAATAAAATTAAGTGGAGTGCAGAGTGTCAGGCGGCTTTTAAGTCTATTAAAACTAACTTGAGTCAGGCCCCAGCATTAGTAAGCTCGGATTTCAGCCGAGAGTTCATCCTTCAGACCGATGCATCGCAGACTGGTCTGGGGGCGGTTCTGTCCCAGGAAAAAAATGGTATAGAACACCCAATACTATATATTAGTCGGAAGTTATTGCCGAGAGAACAAAGGTACTCTGTGGTAGAGAAAGAATGCCTGGCAGTAAAATGGGCGGTGGAGTCCTTAAAATACTATCTTCTGGGACGACCCTTTGCACTCATCACAGATCACGCTTCTTTAAAGTGGTTAGACACAATGAAGGATTCAAACGCTAGGATTACGCGGTGGTACCTGGCGCTCCAACCCTTCGCCTTTTAAATAAGGCATTGTGCGGGTAAGTTACATCAAAACGCTGCTTTTTTTTCCTGGGAGGGAGGGGAAAAGGAGGAGTTAGAAGTTTCCGAGTGTTCCTTCGGCTCCACTCTGAGGGGTGGGATATGCGATGAGTCAAAGGGGTTTCGGTCTGCAATTCAGCCTCCCAACAGTAGAAGGCATCAAACCAACTCAGGAATTCCCTTACCAAGGTCTTGTGACCATGACAAAAGTCATCTTTATGAGGGGCAGCACCTTGGTGAGGGGCGGAAGTACGAGTATGTAAATTCCAGCCACTGGAGTCAAGTGAAGTTAAGGATACCTGTCAGTCTGGGATTGGTGATCCACTGACTACCGGGGCGGGGTTTGCATACTAAAGGGAACGTGCTACTGTGTTCGGGGTTTGTCCTGAGGAATAGAGGCAGGGAAATAAAGGCTGGAGGGAAGTACATATGGGGTTGGACTGTGTTATTTACTTTTAATTATGGACGGAGGCCTTACTAACTTTGCTCTTTTCTGTTTTTATTCCTTTTTGTTTCATTTTGGATTGAGCAGATCATAAAGACGATTAAGAGGCTTCCATTCCTTTATTTTTGATTACTCCAGCACTCCCTCCCTCACATCCTTCTTTATTGTTTTTTTTTTCTTTTCCGTGTAATATTAAATAAAATTTTTATTTTTTTTACACGTAAATCGCTGTCTGGAAAATCCATTTTTACTCACACACCTCACACTCCTCTTTGAATGTTCTCTTGCTGTTGTAATATTGGAAAAACATTTTGGAATTGGTTTTAGCCCCCTTAGCAATGATCATTTCTATTTCTCTCTTGGCCTTTCTATCTTCCTTTTTGACTTGCGTTTGCAGTTCTGTGTACTCTTTCTGTATACTTTCTTTTTGGTCCTTTTTTAATGCTCTGTAAAGTGCCTTTTTTTGCTGAATATTTTTTTTAATTGATCTATTAAACCATTTTGGCCATTTAGTTTTACATTTAGATTTGTCTACTTTAGGGATGTAATTGTTTTGCGCCTCTAGTACTAAATTTTTGAAGAACAACCATCCTTTTTCTGTTGGTGTTTTCTCTATTTTACTCCAATCTACTTCTGTAAGTCTCTGTTTCATACCTTCATAGTTTGCTTTTCTAAAATTGTAAACCTTAGCTTTAATCTTTACTTTTGGGGTTTTAAAAAACACTTCAAATGAGACCATGTTGTGGTCTGAGTTTGCCAGTGGTTCTCTGACCTCTGTTTTAGTTATTCTATCTTCGTTATTTGAAAAGACTAAATCAAGGCATGCCTCCCTTCTAGTGACAAATTGTGTTAGGAAGCAGTCATTTGTCATTTCCACCATTTCAATTTCATCCTTCGTGCTACCCACCGGGTTTTCCCATTTTATATGGGGGAAGTTGAAATCCCACATTAGTATGGCTTCTCCTTTGCTACACGCATTTCTAATGTCATTATATAACAGATTATTTTGCTCATCGTCTGAATCTGGCGGTCTATAGCATGCTCCTATTATTATGCCCTTTGAATTTTTGTCCTTTATTCTGACCCTCTGTAAGGCTGAAAACATAATCAGTTTGAGATAACCACATGTTTTCCAAAACGTAGCAAAATTGTGACTCTGACCTCTGAAATAACGCATAGTCACAGGGTGTGTGTGTGTGGATGTCATAAATCTTATTGAAGTTCACTGTATATTCAAGTGGAGAAAGAGAGAGAGAGAGAGAGAGAAAGATACAAGTTGTGAATTACAGAAATACTTTTTACTAGGTGTTGAAGCCCCATCATTATGTGACACTTTAAATGCACAAGTAATATTTTGCGTTGTTATGCTATAAGATGACTCCTTGTTTAATGTAGGGCACTTTTCATTATATATTCTGTAAGGCTGAGGGCATGGCGATCGTAACCCAAGGGCAGAGTCAGTAAAAACATAATCAATTTGAGATAACCACATGTTTTCCAAAACGTAGCAACATTGTGACTCTGACCTCCGAAATAACGCATAGTCACAGGGTGGGTGTATGGAAGTCATAAATCTTTTTGAAGCTTGCTGTATATTCAAGTGGAGAAACTTCCCTTGTCCGTAGAGGCATAGTGCCCTCTGCTGGACATGAACCAAGCAACATTGAATGCAATTACTATGAAATTAAGCATTCCTTCTATCACGGTATTAACCTTAAACTGTAGCATTTAGCATGAAGCATATTGGTAAAGCAAGAAGAGAATTAGCGAGTCGTTATTCAATTCTGTTGATGATAAAAAGACTTACGTTTAAAAGTAATTTGTGTCTTGCTACGTAGGCAATGAAGCCTGCTTAATATTTTGCTTAGTTAAGCTATAAGGTAATTCCGTGTTTATTAAATGTTGTACACTTATTAAAATATCAACACAAATAATGGGTATTAAAACTATGTTTAGAATACATGAGATTTGACATTTCAGAGGCATCATTCTAATTAAATAAGGTTTGCTTTCAGAACTCGATTCATACGTGTAAATCGTCATGAAAATTATTTCTCCCACGTTTTTTGGAACTATCTAAAAATATAACTTATAAAGGAGGCTATTACATCATGATGTGCGTACATTAGGTTAATCTAATTAAAAATATAAAGTTTCTGTATATATAATTTGAGAAATTCCCCTGACCATGGAGGCACAGCGCCCCCCTGCTGGATATGAACCAAGTAAAACTATAAATCATTGTCATCAAGTGTGCTTTGTGTGCATGCGCGGATATAGGACCACCCCCCCCATTTACCTCGCAGAACGCGCTAAAATCATTTGCCTGCTGAAGCTTGGAGAGAGAGGGAGCATTGAGAGTGAGACAATAGAAGATTGCATGCAAGACCCGGCACTTTTTAGAGAGCTTTTTGAAAGTGGTAAGGGAGCATTTTTCAGAAATTGTACTCTGTTAGTTGTCTTGTTTCTTTATAAATATTTCATATGCAGCTTTTGTGATTGCTCTGTTTGAACTATCAGTTTCTGTATGTAAAATAAAATGTGCTCTGTTACAATTTGTTTTGTTTCTGAAAACGGTGCGAGCTTTTCAGAAATTGTATTCCGTTTTATGTCTTGTTTCTTTTATAAATATTTCATATGTAACTTTTGTGATTGCTCTGTTTTAAACTTTTCTCCTGTTTCAACTATTGGTTTCTGTATGTAAATATGCATACACCTAAGTTTACATAAGCATTTAATAAAACTTGGTTACCATATCCCCTGATTTTATATATATATATATATATATATATATATATATATATATATATATATATATATATATAAATCCACGTCCCCTCTCATTATATATCCATATATTCACGCCCCTCATTCTATATTCATATTCATAACCATAATCATAACTTTTTTGACATTAGCTGTAGTAATAATACTACTGGGGTTACTTTGTTCAGTCACAGTGGTTATAAATTGCAATGTGTTGTTTATCTTTTTAGAAACAAAATGTGGTGTAAATAGTTTGAGAAGAAAAGAAGGGACCATGACACAGTTTCAATAAAATCTAAATCTTCAGCTTAAAGAATCAAAAGGACCAGTCTTCTTATTACTAATGATAATATATTTGAAAACCTTATCTCTAAGAGATATGTGAGTTATTCTCTACTGGATTTTTAGATGCAAGCTGATCAAAATGTTGTCTCCTTTTTTTTTTTTTTTTTACCCTTTCCATATGATACAATATATTGTATGATATAATATACTGTATAATATAATATACTGTATGATATACTGTATGATATAATATACAGTATGATATAATATACTGTATGTCTCATTGTGGGCTCCAGATTCATATATCTTTAGGCCAAAGAGCCTTTTATTGCACTTTTTTGTGAAAAGAAAATCAGTTACTGTTGTAAAACTACTAACAAACTATTTGGCACATTTTTGAACCCTTAAATTTAAAAAATATTGCACCATACTAATAAAGCTGTGGGAGCAGCACCATTGCAGTCTACTAGAAATGGGGAAAAATGGCATGCTAGTGGGTGCATGTTGAGCACGTGGCATAGTAGCAAGGGCAGGCATGTTGGTAGGATGCTTTAAGAGTGATCAGTGTATCAGCAATGGCAAAATAAAGTTTTTTGTTTTTTTTTGCAAAAGTAATAGATAAACTGGCCAAGTCTAAAAAGCCAATCACAGAGGCATGGAAGAAATATGTAAGTAGCTGCAAAGCCTGACTCCTAATATTCCTCATTTGTTGTAAAGTAAATAATCAGGCCGTCTTAGTAGAGCCATGTTTGGCACCAATTCCTGCTTATTTAGCTCGGCATTCCTTTATAATGATACATTGAAACACACACACACACACACATCTGCCAAGAAAGTGCAATACCAGAGATTGCCGAGGAACCCAATAGACCCTAGGCCCACTGTTAATGCTGTAATGAGCTGCCTGTGCAGAATAGAAAACATTTTAGCTCCAGTAACAGTCATGGTTATATCTAATAATAAACATGCACAATCCTGCTTGGTAGAATAAATAATTATACATGAACTGATCTCATCTGAAATGAAAGTCTACAAAGGTCTTTACTCCAAATGTAACATTCTCTACTGTAAGGATAATGCAACTTTTAATTATACAAAAGCAACCACAAACTAATTTTTGTGAAAAACAGCTTTTTTTCCTCTCATAAAAAATTTAAAAGAACAGTCTGACGCACTGAAAAAACTTCAGGCTGAGAATCTTTTTCCCAGCTTGATTTGTTTACATGGAAACTTGTGTTGGCTGTCAGCTATTGCTGAAACACTATACCACATGTTTTTCTGTTTTACATTCTTTGTTTATGATATGATGTTAACAATGCCGAACAATGGTTATACAAGGTCATTTTTTATACAGTTTGCATTATATTTTGAATTGCTGCTATTTAACCATTTTCATGTGTGTCAGTAATGGGTTACCATTTTCAGTAAGTTTAATGTACTCTGGAAGGAGACTATGTTGTTTGCTACAGAGTCACTATCTCTTGACCAGTAACTTTTTCTGTTTGGGTTATTGATTGATTGTTTGCTTTTTGGCTTTATTTGCTGTGGTTTATTGTGAAATAACATACAGGTATTCTTTGTGATTGGCTTAGAGCCCTTACATGGGATATTGTAATGTATATGACAGCAAGCATCAGTGCTCTATCGCTGCAAATTGCTTAAATGTGTTTGAAAATACCTGCTTTTCGTTGATTTCTACAATCTGCAGGACTGGTTTCTTGTGGCTGCTTGGAGACAGCCCAGAGCATATCTTCTTGTCATCAACAAGTTCTAGTCAAGGTCCTACCTGGGCCTTCAGAATCCTCAACAGATCCTGAAGGAGGCTCGTACTTCGGGAGTGTTTTCCTTTATTCCTTTGAAAAAAAAATATACATGTATAATCATTTGATTATATTCCAATTATATTTTCAGGACACAGTACAGTTTGGATTAACAAAAATCAGATGCAGTGGAAGTAGCAAATCCAGAACCTCAACTTTGTCTTAGATTTTGCCCACTCAGAAAATGATTTATCTTCATACACTTCATGTGCCCTGTAGTTATCACTTATATAAACACTAGATACAGAAAGACAGCACCTTTTCTAAACACTTTAAATCAGTTTTAAAGGTAGTTAAAATTAATTTAAAAAGTAAATGAAAGTGAAACAACAGGACGTAAGCTGGTACTGTGCTAAATACAGCTCAACCACAACAATTCAATAATACGAATAAACTTTTATTGCTGCATCTACTACACCATCAGACAGAATTATGAAATAACTTACACATGACATTCCTGAATCCAAATCAATAAAAAGATCATTACACCAGAATGTTTACTGACCTTTCAGAATGGACTCTATAACTGATCTGCACAACAGTCACCTGCTTACACACTGACAAGCATTCTCTATTTTAAGATGCTGTTCTTATCTGAAAAAATATTTTGAGAAACATTGCAAGGCAGAAATGAAATGACAGAATGTGTTCCCATGTAGAGAGACGGCCACATTCTAACAACTTACAGTACTAGCCTGTTTACTTAATACATTTTGTTTTCTATTGTTTTCAGTTTTAAATGTAACACCTGTCTAAAGAAACTGGTGCTCTATTTATTTTGTGTTTTTTTCTCGCTCTGTATTTTATTTCTTTGCACCTGGCATGCTGTGCATTTTTTTTTTTTTTTTTTTTGGAGAGCTTGTCAATCATAATTAAGAGTTCTGTTTCTCATTGTTTGCTGTTTAAGTTCAAGGATATTTGCTTCAGTTGAAATTATATATTGTTAACGTTAATTTTAAGGAGTTAGAAAGCAAAATGGCAGCACCCTGTGTCAACATGTGCTTGAGTTCTGCCTGGTAACTGATTATGTCAATATATTTATTTGTCCAATGTACGATTAGTTTTTTGCATATGTTATTTTTCCACCAATGGGATTATTTTATACCTTGCTAGTTGAGGGGTCATTTTAATTTAAGAGGGGAGACACTGAACGAAGAGAGGAGAATACTATTTGCAGTAGTTAAAGTAGCTGAAAGCCTAAAAAAAGTCATATTTTCTGATTCTTTAAGTGTACTTATTGCATTAAAATGGGAGTTTATTAATAGAAGAGATATCATGTTTGAAATAATGCAACAATATAAGGAATGTACAGTAATGGGGATTGAAGTGATTTTACTTTGGATTCCTGGTTACTGGTATTCTGGGCAATGAGGTGGTAGATCTTGCAGCAAAAAATGAGTTAAAAAGAGAGGAGATTGATTTGGTGATTCCGTTGGGTTCGTAGGACATGGAAGTGTCGTCAGGTGTAAGTGGCGCAGTGAATGAAAGTAATGAAAGTAATGTCCACGTAGTATTTCTCCCAAAAACAGTTAGTGTATTTTAATAATAAATAACAAAAATAATCCACCCCTTTACCAGCAATGGTATTGGAGGGTACACGACGGGCTTACAGACCCAAAAATAATAATTCTGAAAACAATAGTCCGATGGTCGGTCTCGCATCCTCCCTGCACAAAATAGTGCTTGCTCCGTTCCAGGGACCGGGGTGCAAGACTTGGGGCTGTGCAGTGAAGTGCTCTTGGGTGCTTGCTGGCTTGGTAGCGACATCTCCGGGGCGATCAATTCTCCTCTGCAACACAGAATAAAACACACGTAACAAAAACAAGAAACTACAGGCTCCAGCCGTCGGGTTACGTTTGTTAAGCGCAAAGCTTAACAAACAGCATTGATCCTTTCTCTCTTTATTACATATCTCACCCCTCAGAGTGATGCCGAAGGAACACTCGGCCAACTCTACATTCCACAATGGGCCCCCCTCCCTTGAAAAGAAAATCTGCATTTTGATGCTCTTTACCCGCACTATGCTTCACAGTGTAGTGGAAGGGTTGCCGGGCCAGATACCACTGAGTTATCCTGGTGTTATTGTTCTTCATCGTGTGTAACCACCTTAAAGGACCATGATCAGTGACAAGAGAGAAAGAATGCCCCAACAAGTAATAGCGAAGAGCGTGAGTAGCCCATTTGATGGCTACTCTCAATGACAGAGTAGTTAATTTCCATAGGAGCCATTTTTCTCAAATAAATGATAGGGTGTTCTACCCTATCAACTTGTTGGGACAGGACCGCCCCCAGACCAATGTGGGAGGCATCGGTCTAAAGGATAAACTCTTTGCTGAAATCTGGTGAAATTAGAGCGGGAGCTTGACAAAGTCACTTCTTAATCATATCAAATGCTTCCGAACACTGCCCTGTCCATTTAACTAATTTTGGAGCAGCCTTTCAGGTGATATCGACCAGGGGGTTGACTATGGTGGCATACTCAGGGATAAAACGACGATAATAACCTGCTAACCCCAAAAGTGATCTCACCTGTGACTTGGTTCTTGGGATTGCCGTCTCCACCAACCTGGACTTTGAAGGTGATAGGCTTTATCCGGCTATTACCCATAATGTAACCAAGATATTTGGTCTCTTGTTTGCCAAATGCACACTTGCCCAGCTTAGCTGTTAACCCTGCCTCCCTAGAGACTGTAGGACGACTGAAAGTCTAATAATATGCTCCTCACAGGTGGAGCTAAAAATCACCACATCATCATACATCATCATACACGACTGCGTACTGATTATGGGGAGCCAAGACCTGATCCATCAGTCTCTGAAAGGTGGCGGGAGCTCCATGCAACACGTAAGGCATGGTTCAGAAATGGAACAAGCCATCTCGGGTAGAGAAATCAGTTTTTTCTCTCGAGCTCTGACTGAGTGGAATCTGCCAGTATCCCTTCGTCAGATCCAAAGTCGAGATTAACCGCGCCTTACCCAGCTGGTCGAGGAGCTTATCCACCCAGGGCATTGGATATGCATCGAACTTGAAGATGGCATTAACCTTTCAGAAATCCACACAGAACTGAGTAGATCCATCCTTCTTGCCCACCATCACAATAGGGCTGCACCACTCGCTCCTGGAAGGCTCAATGACTCCAAGCCCAAGCATATCCTCCACCTTCCCGCGAACGGGACCCCTGCGACTCTCCGGGATTCGGGGTACGGTCTCTCTCAGACCCTGACACCTGGCGGAGTAATAATAGCATGAGAAATAACATTAGTTCTGCCGGGCAAGTCAGAAAAAACATCACTAAACCGTTCCACCAACTGGTGGAGCTCACGTTTCTGATCCAGAATTAATTGTTCCCCCATCAGGATGCTAGCTATAGCCAGTGGATTGACAGTGGGACCAAAATCCTCTTCTAAACTGTCACAAACTATAAACAGGGCTTCCCTTTCACTCCAGGGTTTTAGCAAAGTTAATGTGATACATTTGGATCTTATTTCGGCAATCAGGTTGTCTAATTTCATAATTCACATTACCAATTCCCCGTATCACCTCATATGGCCCCTGCCACTTCGCATACAACTTAGATTCTGATGAAGGAAGCAGCAACAGTACCTTATCACCTGGCCGAAAAGTCTGAATTTGTGCTTGTTTGTTGTACTGCTGCTCCTGGTGATGCTGAGCTAGTTTTAGATTTTCTTGTGCCTAATGACCAACCAATGCTAGGCGATCTCTTAACATGGTTACATACTTGACTATGTTTTTGGAAGTTTTTGTTTGCTCCTCCCTACCTTCTTTTCACAATACCGCCGCTACCTCGTGGTTGCCTCCCATACAGCAGCTCAAAGGGAGAGAACCCAGTTGAACTCTGAGACCTCTCTCACAGCAATCATCAGGTAGGGGAGGAGTTTAGCCCAATGTTTCTGCTCTTGGTTGACAAACCGCTTCAGCATCTGTTTCAAAGTCTGTTTAAAGCATTCCACCAAACTGTCTGTCTGCGGATGTGTGGCAGAGCAAAGCTCTGCCATTTAGAAATTGGCAGGCATGGGGCTAATTTCCCCTACCCGCCTGGGTTTATTATGTTCAGGTGGCTGGGGTTGAATAGTTGATTAGCTTAATTAACGATCAATCAGCGCCCAGCCACCCAACATAAAAGGAAGCCTCTATTTCTCATTTGGGGAGGAGGGAGCAGGTTGGTGGTTTTTGTTTGTAACTTTTGAATCCAGAAGGCATTGCCCAGCCTGGAAACCTTAATTTTGTAAGTTTTGCTTTTTGTATTGCTTTATTTGTGTTTAAATCCCTTTATTTTGCCCTTGTGCACATCTATTTTGTGTTATTTATAATAAAATTAGTATTTTTTTTAAATACTCTGGGCCTCTATCCACTCACCAGCCTGCCACATTTGGCAGAGGTTGGGAGTAGTACTGCAGCGTTTTTTTTTTTTGTTTGTTTGGTTTTTTTTTTGTCACTTTTTTTTTTATTATGGGAAAGAAGAGCAGACAGCAGCAAAGGCAGGAAAGGCAGCAGCTGAAGAAATGTAAGCTTCTGCAGCCACTGTTGGAGGACCCGGCCAGCCTCTTCCCCTGGTGTTCCTAGTGCGGGAAAAGGAGGACCACCGTATGCGGTCCTGCCCAGATGTGCCACCAGCAAACTGGTGTGGCCGGTGTGAGGAGAACGGCCACAACTGGGCAGGATGCCCCTACAACCAGGCCCAGGAAGAGGTGCAGTGTTCACCCTGGGCATCAGGGGCCACCCCACTACCCCCACCACCACCACCCTCACCACCATCCCAGGAGATCTGGGACTGGTTGATGCACACAGAGGCAGACCTTGTCCACAATCTCCCCATAGTTATCAACACGCTGTGGCGTCGAGATGGGGAGAGGTGGGAACAGTGGGAGGAACAACACCACCCGGCATCCTTCCCAGAGGTTGCCCTCATGGTGGTTAATTACCTGGCGGTAGACATGGGAGATGCCCCAGTCACTCCAACAAAGAGGGTGGAGCTGCCGTCCCGAGAGCCAGAGAGGGAGGAACCGCCATCCTGAGAGCCAGAGAGGGAGGGGCCGCCGCTCCCAGAGCCCAGAAGGGAGGAACCGCTGCTCCCAGAGCCCAGAAGGGAGGAGTTATGGCCCAAGGATGCCTGCCTTGCACTGTTCAGGGATGACGCATTTGGATCACCTGGGGTTCCCTGCTGCTTCGCATCGCCTGGGGCTGCTGGTGTCTATTTTTTTTTTTCTAGGGTTGCCAATGGTCCGCTGCCGCCGTCGCCTGCCGAGGGTCCGCTGCCGCCATCGCCTCCCGAGGGTTCTCTGCCGCCGCCTCCGCCACTAGAGGGAGCTGGGCTGCCGTCGCCGCCTCCGCCACTAGAGGGAGCCGAGCCACCGTCGCCGTACTACCTTGGAGATCCAGGGCCCCCTCAACCAAAGAAGGTTTGGGGGCTCCGACATCAACCCCGCCCACCACCACCCACCAAAACAGCCCACCCAAGGGACATAATTGGACAATTGGGGGGGTGGGGGGAAGAGGGGGGAGGGGGGAATTGGCCGATTGCGGCCGGTGTACGTTGTACATGGGGGGAGGTGTGTGGCAGAGCAAAGCTCTGCCGTTTAAAAATTGGCAGGGATGGGGTTAATTTCCCTTACCTGCCTGGGTTTATTATGTTCAGGTGGCTGGGGTTGATTAGCTTAATTAACGATCAATCAGCGCCCAGCCACCTGACATAAAAGGAGGCCTCTACTTCTCATTTGGGAGGAGGGAGCTGAGGAAGCAGGTTGGTGGTTTTTGTTTGTAACTTTTGAATCCAGTGAAGGCATTGCCCAGCCTGGAAACCTTAATTTTGTAAGTTTTGCTTTTTGTATTGCTTTATTTGTGTTTAAATCCATTTATTTTTCCCTTGTGCACATTTACTTTGTATTATTTATAATAAAATTAGGATTCTTTTGAACTGCAGTCTCTGGGACTCTATGCACTCACCAGCCTGCCACAGGGTGATAAACAAACGTTCGAATGGACTTAATTTGCAACAATTTATACAATTCTTTCAAACATTGTGACATGAAGTTCATTCCGTGATCAGTGAGGATTTCTTTTGGAATCCCTATTCTTGCTATAATCTGTACTAACTCTCGAGCAATTGCTGCAGCACTAGTGGATCTCAATGGTACTGCCTCTGGATATCTAGTCGCGTAGTCCACCACTACCAAAATGTGCATATATCCAGAGACAGGCTGGCATTCCGGACACTCCGCCACATATCACGTCACCTAACTAAACACTCCCATCCAATAAAACTGAGCCAATATTCGTTCCAGAGTCTTATCACTACTTAAATGGCCCAAACATTGGATCATGCCAATCGCATGATCTCATGTCAAAAAGACTGGGGAATGAGTAATTGTGTTACAATCTGACTTGTGCTCGTAGCTTGGGATACCCTATACAACAAATGCCCGACGATAGTGTGGTGAGGATATGTAAACGGCCGGTTATCCTCTACAACCTTCCCCTCGATAGACTGAACCTGCCCCCAGATGTGTGCTAGCAAAGAACAGTTTTTTGTTCCAATGCTAGGTCCACATCTTGGTCCCAGAATTTCGGGATATCAAGTGGAGCTACAGTAGCTTCAGCACTGGGGGCCTCAGTAACCTACCCCTGCAGGTCACATTGAGTCCCAATCCCCTTTCCCTTGCATTTAACAGACACTGTAGTTTCCCTCAACAAACCCCAGCCTTGTCTTATTGACATACCTTCCAATTTTTCAACCCTTCGATCTTTTTGTTTTTTTCGGGCGAAATGGGGAATGGAACAAATCAGCTTGCAGCAGGAAAATTTTCCCAATAGTTTCTCCCTCTGCTCCCATGGTCTTACCGGAGACTGGCTTTATCATTTTATTAATCACTGTTTCAAAATGCGGCCAGTCTCGACCTAAAATAGCTGGATATGGCAACTTTGCAGCCACGGCCACGCTTACGCGGCAGGTATGACATCCAACAGACAAATCTAATTTAATGAGGGGGTAATCCTTGTTATCACCATGAAAACAGGAAATTACCACTACCCCGCATGACCACCAAGGTACCCCCGTCAACAGAGCCTCCTCAATCAAAGATTGCCCACATCCTGAGTCCACTAATTCGTGGGTGCTCACATCACCAACCCCTACATCAACAATGCAAGGCCCCTCCAAATCATTACCCCTGGACTTACCTGGTGCTGTGGGTAGGTAATGGGAGGCCACACCACATCCCATTGCTGCCAGACAGTTGCAGGAGAAGTGGCCGACCTCATGACACCGGTAACAAGTAGGGTGAAAGGGCACCCATGGAGCTTGTATGTGTCGACCCCCAGGGGCTCTCTGCTGTCATCCCACTGGGGGTCTACCTTGCCCTCTATGTTTGTGGAGGAAGGTCGTCCGTGGGGTGTTGATGAGAAGTAGCCCCTGGGGGAGGAGGTGAAGTGTTGTGAGGGTCCTGTCCTTGGGCGAGTCGGTTGGAGGGAGGAGCGGGGCTGACAACCATGGGAGCGGATGCCAATGCATCCTCATATCCCTCAGCCAATCAAATGGCGTCTTCCAGCATGGTGGGTCGATGCCTGGTTACCCAGTTCTGGGTGTATGGCCCCAGCTCCTTCATAAACTGCTCTATGGCAATCAGCTCGGTGATCTTCTCATTTGAGTTTGTGAGTAATGAGTTAAAAGACAACAATCAAAGGTTTTAGATTTTTTTTTCCTGATTTAATCATTTAAGTCACCAACAGAGCTCCAATGTGTGCCGCCGGTATGGGAAATTTTTCTTTTATTGTTATTTTCTGTCTATTTGTGGGATTTTGTTAAATGTGCCTTGCATTTATTTGTTAAATATTTGATTAACGGTAATATAAATAAATAAAGAAAAAGAGAAAGACAATCTAACCTAATAAATGGTTTATCTATTTTTGTGCATTTAAAATGCTGTGACCTGTATTTTGTGTTTGCATGCTTAACTTTTAAGATAATTATTTTGAAGGTAATTTACAATCAAAGTATTAAATTATTGTGGGTTTAAGTTGCTGAATTTGAGGTTGACCAGGTTTCTCTAAGTAATTGCACTAATAGATATCTTAATTGGGGTGATTTGCTTTACTTAGTGGGGGCTCGATACTTGCTTTTATTACTTAATTTATATTGTTTATGGGATTACCATTAGGAGGTTTAGCAGACTTCACCATCTCAGTGCTACTCCCAGGATCTCTATGCTCCCTAGTGAGCTAGTTTGTTTTATGAGGAGTGTTAATTCCACATGTCTTACATCAGGCCCAGACTTGAATCCGATTGAGAATCTGTGGCAAAACTTGAAGATTTCTGTCCACCAATGATCCCCATCCAACTTGACAGAGCTTGAACAATATTACCATGAAAAATAGGCAATATTGCATGATCCAGATGTGCAAACCTGGTAGAGACCTACCCCAAAAGACTCATAGCTGTAATTGCTGCCAGAGGTGGTTCTACCAAGTATTAACTCGGGGGGGGGGGTGAATACTTATCTAACCAAGACATTTCAATGTTTTTTTTTATGTTTCATTAACTGTTTCGTAATAAAAATTCTCTTGCCTCTTCAAAGTGTTGAGTAGGTTGTGTAAATCAAAGGAAAAAATCCCATTTAAATGCATCAAGATTTTAGGTTGTAACACAACAAACTGTGAAAACGTCCAAGAGGGGTGAATACTTACTATAGGCACTGTATGTCGTCTTGTGGGCGCCAGAGTCATATATTTTTAGGCCAAAGAGCCTTCTCTTGCACTTTTTTTGTGAAAAGAAAATCAGTTACTGTCTTCAAACTCGTAACAAACAATTAAGATACACTTTTGAACCCTTAAATTAAAAAAAATAATCTTTTTTGAGGCAATGATGATGAAGGTAACCTTACTGACAGTGAGGCGATAAGGCAATTGACTGAGCACTGTTCCCATCTCACCGAACGGGTTGAGTAACTGGAAACAGAGCTGTTTGAGTTCTAGGAGTGCAGCATTAACTGTGAGCAGGTCCTGCGAGATTACATCGAAGGACGCTTTGCCAATATGGAGAGGCGAAGGCAAGAGGCCATAGATAACATTAATCTGGAAGTGGTGACAATGTGCTGTGAAGAGAAGAGCTGAAGAAACTCTTCTCCACCATATCACCATATCTCTCCTCTGGAAGGCAGTCTGCCCCACAACAATTCTCCTTTAAGTGTGGGTTGACTGATTACTGTGACTCCAAAAAAGAAGGAAGTCTTCACTAAGCAAAGATTCCAATTAAGATCAACTTCCCGTAGTTTGGCGGAGAGGACAGCAGCGATGTCCTTGACTACCTGGCAAAATGCAATGAATTCCTTGCGCTACGGCCCATGACCCCATATGAGATCATGACAACCATGTCCAGTGTGCTGAAAGGCTCAGCAAATAGCTGGTGGGTAGCAGAATGCAAGGGAATCCAGTCCTGGGAACAGTTCAAGACTGTCTTCCGTCAAGCCTTTCTGCTGTCCGACTTCTAGACCGAAGCGGAAGACTGACTCCGCTCCAGTCCAGCTGCCTGACTGAGCGAATCCTTGACTTCACCTATGACTATCATGCCCTCTGTCTGCGCTGGAAGTCAGACTTGGAGGAAGCTGAAGTGGTTCGATGGATTCTGAATAGCTATAATCCCAAACTGGCAAGCTGTCTGAAGACAGTGTGAAGACAGTGAAAGAACTGGTGCGCATCGGCACCCAGGTGGAGAGAGACAACACTGCCCAGCGGGAGTACTGGGTCAAGGCAAACATAATCAAAGCTGTCCAGGATAAGAAGAGCAATAAAGGAGATACCAAGAAGCTGGCAGAGGTCAGCATGGTGAAAAGCCAGGAGAAGAAGCGTATAGCTCCTGCTGCAAGCCTGACTCTGCTGATCGTGGAGGTCGGCATTCGAGAGCTCCAAGGGTCTGCAGTCCTGGACACTGGGAGAAATTTCACTCTGATGATAGAGAGTCTCTGGAGGAAGATAGCTCAGCCAGGGGAAGAGCTGGAGTATGCACAGGACCAGTATTTCATGCTGGCGGATGGACAGTCCTACCAGAGCAAAGGTCAAGTTCGTCTCACTTACCTACTACACGGAGAGGTATGGTTTATAGGCACCTATGTTCTGGAGGATCGTCATCTAACAATCCCTCTTGTCCTAGGCCTGGATTTCCATCATACCCAGATTGACATTGTCAATAGGCATTATGGTGTTAAACACCAGAAGGATTTCTCCTACCATCCTTTTTTGCCAGAGTACGAGTGGGAATCTTCGTGGCACAGTTCTTCACCGAGGGTCTGTCTCTACTTCCATACAGCTGGCCATCCACCTACCACCTCTGGTCCTAAGCCAACCCAACCGGCGAAGGTGACCATGACCATCACTTCATCTGAACCATCTCTTGTCGAGCTACAACTCCAGAAGCTCCAGCAGAAGTGGTCATCGGTCTGCAGTGATCATTTAGGAATGACCACAGTCACCCGTCACTCCATCCCCACAGAGGACAATGTCCCTGTCCGAGGTCGATCATATCGAGTGTCGCCACTGAAAAAGGCTTTGATAAAGGAACATGTCCAAGACATGCTTCTGGACGGAGTTAACGAACCACCTACCTCCAAAATGGTCCTCTCTGGTGGTGCTTACAGAGAAGAAAGACGGAGGATACAGGTTCTGTGTGGACTACAGGAAATTGAATGCCAAGACCATCTTTGACGCATACCCCATGCCCCTCATTCATGACGTCCTGGAATCCCTGAGTGATGCCGCAGTATTCAGCTCCCTTTATCTACGATCAGGTTACTGGCAGGTGGCGATGGACGCAGGAAGTAGAGCGAAGACAGCATTTACCACACCCTTTGGTTTCTATCAGTTTAAAGTAATGCCATTTGGGTTAAAAAATGCCGCAGCCACTTTTCAATGGCTGATGGAGAGGGTGTTAGGAGACCTTCGAGGGAAGATCTGTTTTGTCTACATTGATGACATAATTGTCTATTCGTCAAACCCAGCACAGCATCTTCAAGACCTTGAAGCTGTCTTCCACAAACTTCATCTGGCCCGTCTGACTCTCAATCTCAAAAAATGCCACCTCTTCAAACACACTCTCCATTTCCTCGGTCATGTGGTTTCAGGTGAGGGTGTAGCTGCCCACAAGCTCCAAGCCATCCAGGAATACCCCATACCTACCAACTTGAAAGAGGTTCAGTGGTTCCTAGGTTTGGCCGGGTGGTACCACAAGTACATCCCCAGGTTTGCAGATATGACTGCTCCCCTAAACAACTTGAAAAAGAAGGATGTCCCCTGGAAATGGACAGGAGAGTGCCATAAAACTTTCAAACTCCTACAAGAAGCTTTGATCAGTGCTCCAATCCTTGCTCACCCAGACATCAACAAGACGTTCCGAGTCTTCATTGATGCCAGCAATGTAGGACTAGGAGCAGTTCTGATCCAGCTAGAAGGAGAGGATAAGAAAGTAATAGCCTACGCCTCAAAATTATTGAATTCTGCTGAAAAAAACTACTCCACATCCGAAAAGGAGTGTCTCTCTGTTGTGTGGGCAGTAGAGAAATGGCGGCATTATCTGGAGGGGGTGGAGTTTGAGGTAGTCACAGATGACGTTGCACTCTCCTGGGCATTCAATAACCCAAAAACCTCTTCTAGACTGAACCGCTGGACTCTTTGTCTACAACAATTCACTTTTACCGTTATTTAAAGGAAAGGTAGTCTTAACCTGGTACCTGATGCACTCTCCCGAGCTCCTCTTGTACCTCCTTCAACTCCCTCTGCAGCAGTATGTGTCAGCAATGCCTCTGTGAGTAGCATGGATCTTCCTACCACCATGGACCAGATTGTGGCCACTCAGTCCAAAGACCCAACTATCTCTGATATCATCCATGACATTGGTTCAAAGACTGCCAGTAATAATTGCGTTACCTTCATCCAACAGCAAGGACTGGTGTATCTCCGGGTGCCCATCCCTAAACAAGGATTCTGATACCAGTTGGTTATTCTGGAACAGCTGACAGATTCCTTCCTCCTACATAATCATGACAATCCTTTGGGAGGTCACCTGGGCAGGATGAAGACCTTGTTGCACATATTGGAGGTTGCATGATGGCCATCAATTCGTAAAGATATGTGGCGCCACATAAAGGAGTGTCAAACCTGCCAGAGGTACAAACCTTCCAAAAGCAAACCTGCAGGTCAACTCCAGTCCACTACTGTGAAGGAGCCTGGAGAAATGTTGGGTCTGGACCTAATGGGACCTTTGCCAAGAAGTAAAAAAGGTAACACATCCTGGTAATTGTTGATTACTTCACAAAGTGGGTTGAGCTGTTTCCATTGCGGGACAGTAAGAGGACCAAGATTGTGAACTTTTTGACGCAGGAAATCTTCACCCAATGGGGAACCCCACAACATATTCTTTCAGACCGTAGACCTCAGTTTACGAGCCAGCTACTTGCAGAGGTGTGCAAAACCTGGGGAGTCATACAAAAACTCACCACCAGCTACAACCCACAGACCAACCTGATGGAACGGGTGAACTGCACCTTAAAAACCATGGTGGCATCCTTCGTTGGAAAAAACCATCAAATGTGGGATCAGTGGCTACCTGAGTTCCGTTTCGCCCTCAACTCAGCCAAACATGAAACCACTGACTTCTCTCCGGCAGTATTAGCACTCGAAAGGACCATCCGAGGCCCATTGGATCGATTAATCTCTGTTGCTCCTGCTCCATCCACTGATCCCTACCAACTGCTAGATCGCCAGCAGCAGTTTGCCGAAGAGGTAATGGATCATGTTTCCAAAGCTCAGAAACAGCAAGCTCGGAATTATAACGCCTGGAGAGCACACTATCAGTATAAAGAAAGTGAGTTAGTCTGGATAAGATCTCACCCCTTATCTGATGCCTCTGGAAAGTATTCTGCTAAACTTGCCCCTAAATGGTTTGGGCCAGCTCTTGTAACCAAGAAACTTGGACCCAACAACTACAAAGTCAAGAGGGGGGAGCCTGATTCTATTAAAGAGGATACAGTCAACATTGTTAATCTAAGATGCTATTATGGCATTTGTCCCTGCACCTCCATTGTGGAGGGGGGGGGGGGGGGGGGTATATGTAGCAATTCACTTGCTCCATAATGTGGGTGTAGGTTTCACCCACCTTTCCCTTTAATTAGGGTCAGTAGTCTGGCCAGGTTAAAACTCAATTTCCCATAGTTCCTTGCTATCACCCTCTGTTCATCCTCTCCCCCCATTGGTTCATTCAGAAATCCACTCCTCCAATCTCAGAGCTCCTTGGAAGCCAGCCCCGGTATTAAAGCTGGCTGGCTAGGCCAGGAGGAGACTCCATTTTCTCCTGAGGAATCAATTTTACAAATAACAACATATTACTTAATTACAGTGTAACTTTAACTTTATTTTAGATAAATACTGGTGCATCCAATTACTCTTTTGTTAATCTTGTAATTTGTCTAAACCTTTCTTTTTGTTTACACTGTTACTTGTTTAAGTTTAGTTGCTGTTCAAGATCTGTTTAGGGTTTGTTTTTGTTAGTGTGTACAGTCTTCATTTTGTTCCTGATTCTCCTGATATACGGCTGTTCACCATTCAACCCAGTACTACTCAACAGACTCACCATTTTCTACAATCGCTATTTTTTCATCACCATCATCAGTACAGGACTCTGTTCGGGACCTCTTTATTTGTTGGTGAGATTATTCCTTTTCTGTTTGCTGTTTTTTTTTCTACTTTACTTTGATACTTTGGTTCCTGTAATTTTGGTTTTGTTTTTTTGTTACTTTGGATTACATGTGCATTGCGTCACTGGACTTGTTAGGCCTAAATTTCATTTATCATCTATTGCCATCAAGACTGTCTTTGTAATTGTTTTCCCCATATACTTATTCATTCACCTTTGTCTTTTTGACCTGTCAGTGTGTTGGTTTTGTATTGGTGTGGTGTTTGTGTGTGTGTGGGTTTATTGGAGGCCCACCGGACACCGCATTCATCTCGCTTTAGTGTTAGTTTGTTTGGATGTTTGTTTAGTTCACGTTACTCTCTTACTCACCTGTACCTTCCACTAAATGTTCTCTGCAATAAGTTGTTGTCATTATATTTCATTTACAACATTATAGTTTACAACAATAAACTGTTTGTTCGTGAAAATTGACACCTCTGACGTCCCTGCTTTTGCTGTCTGTCACTCTTGCTGACTTATAGATATTGGGCCAGTAGTATCTCCTTAGGGAGGACAGTACAACTGCTTCTCAGTTGTGCAGAGTGATCGTTACAAGTGTGTATCATCAATGGCAAAACAAAGTTAAGCAAAAAGTTCGAGAGGATTTATGACTTTCCACTCACATGGTTAAGATCCAGCTTCAGTCTCTGCTTGTACTACAATCTGTATCTGGACTCTTTAAGCTACCTTCTGGGACCCAACTAGCACCAAGTCCACTCAATTACGATTAACGTTACACCCGCTACACAGTTTTCTGTCATTTACTAGCCAATTTGTAAAATTCCTTTTGGTTCTCTGAGTTCTCAGAGGAATATGGTAGCTTGGATCTGAGCTTGTACACACTGAGGAGTAAACAGACACTGAACACTGAAGGCTCTCACTCCTTTCCATTTGGCAATTTCATAGTTTGCCTATTTTAAAATAGAACATCAATATTGTGACTAGCAGCCTCCTTGCTGTATTGACAGAGATAAATAAACACTCTGCGTCTAACTAAGCCCGATCGCATCACCTTTGAGATGAAACAAGATCTGGTCTATCAACGTTCCTGTCGCTAAAGGAGGTTGTTAGTTCGAGCTGGTGGTTCCAACATCACTCCAATCCTCTTTTTTGATATACTTCCATGATAAACCTCTAGGAGGTTGTAGCACTAGCTCCATGAATGCAGCATAAGTAATTTGCTGCCTGCTGCTCTTAATTGAGTATCAGAATACCTGGCCAGGTTAATTTAATTCTCTGTTCAATTGCTAAATAAGTAATTTTGTTCTCATTTTTAAAGTGGGCCTTTCAGATTCCATAAGGTAAAATTAGGTGAAGCTATTTCAATTTACTGTTAACTTTTGGTAGGGGTTTATCTCTGCACTGGACTTTCTCTCTTGTTTTAACTGAGGATCTTTTCTTTAATTGCCTCATGGACATTCTGTTTAGGTTCAGGTGTTTTCCTTAATTGCCTTAGCAAAGGTCTTATTGGGCTTGATGTATCATTAAGTCTAAGTATCTTAATTGGTAGCTCTTTAAAAAGGACTACTGCTGTCTGGTGGGGAGGTTGGTTCCTTTTTTTTGCCGGGGTGATTATTTTTTGGGTGTGGTTTTTTGTGGATGCAGAGTGTTTGAAGAGGGAGTTTGCTGGTCTGTAAAGGAGAAATCAGGAAGCAATAATCTTTTGGTTGTTAGAAACAGTGTTTTCTCTAATCTGCCATTTTTCCAGTTTAAATTAACCAGTTATCTAATCTCCTGCCAAACAGAAACTATCCACATCGTTCAAATTGCTTATATGGATCCGAAGAACAACAACAGTGACTAATCCTTTTATCATCATCACTTTTTGTCTTCTTACCTGGTTGGAAACTCCAAGCTCGACAGGACCAAGGATGAACTGGGTGAGACCCCCTAATGGGGAGGAATCTTATTTTTTTTTCCTGTTGGATTATCTGGGAGTTTCTGACTGTTTTGGTGTATTATCCTTTTTGTTTATTTCTTGCACCCAGCTCAGAAGTTTCATTTTTGTTTTGTGTTTCAACTTTTCTGTTTCAACTACATTCGCAATAGGGATTGAATAATATTTTGTGGCTTTTAAAGTATTGGTGGTTGTTTCATGGACATTTTTTTTTTCTTTTTATAAGGACTGCCTGATGGACTGTGGTAAACATTTTGAATGGTTCAGATGCTGTCTGTTTAAAACTCATGTACTCCAAATGTTTGATACATCTGTCTCAAGTATAATATTCCACACATATTCAATAACATCTGCTATTTGAACTCTGTTGTCTTCTGGTTTAATTGTCTTCCTATGTTCTATTTGTTGTAAACAATCCTGACTTGCCCCACAATTTTTCTTGGTTCTGTCGCGCAATCCTACTGCTTCAGAGACTTATATTGTTCCAGGTAGTTTATTTGTATTTCCATCAAAAAAATACTAGTTATTGGACATTGCTTAAGGATTGGGTTTATTACAAGGTCATCGGACGTCTAAAGACACTCCTTCGCATTTTGGAATTGGCCTTGTGGTCTTCTGTCTGTATGGATACCTGGAAGCATAAATCACCAAAGATTGTTTGTTTTCTCACTCAAGAGATCTTCACCAGGTGGGGAATGCCACGGTTCTTGGTCTCTGATTGTGGTCTGCAGTTCACCAGCCATCTCATAACTGAGGTCTGTAAATCATTGGCTGTTGTAAGAAAACTTATCACGATTACCGTCCTCAGACAAATCTGACTGAGAGGATTAATCACACGGTGAAGACCATGATGGCATCCTTTGTCGAAGAAAAGCATCAACACTGTGAACAGTGGATACCAAAGTTCTGTTCGCTATCAACAGTGCTCGCCAGGAGACTACTGGTTTCTCTCCCACTGAGTTAGACCTAGGTCACTCACTCAAAGTTCCTCCCAACCGGTTGATTGTTCTTGCCCCCTTGCCTCCCACCTCTCTGAATAGTTTACTAGAAAGACAACAAGATATTGCTGAGAAATTAAGTAAGAGTCAAGCCAGCCCAGAATAGGCAAGCCAAGTATTACAATCATAATAGGAGAGATGTACAGTATTGCAAAGGAGGTTTAGTGTGGACCCAGACGCATTTTGGAACAAATACAGTGGCATGGGATCACTGAAAATGTTATTAATGTGGTCCACTTAAAAAAATACTTTGGTTACAAACCTAGTACCTCTGCTGGGGGGTGGGGGGGAACTATGTAACATTAATCAAAACAAATTAATATTTAGTGGTCCATTTAAACGCACCACTTTGAGCCTGGCCAGGCATTCAAAATTAATTGGTTAAACTGAGGATATAAATTTAAATGTGTAGTCGTTGTTACCCTTTTCAGAGCGAGTTTTAGGAAATGTTGCCCCTTTAAATGTGTTGGAGTACCTTGATCTTTATAAACCCTGCATATTGCACTGTGGGACGGCATCTTTTCCCATCGGTATTTACATGTGTACAGGTTTTGCTATACTAAAAGGTATTAATGTAAAACTGCATAAAGGTAGATGCATATTGTTTATTTAGCTTTAGGTTTTTCACAGCTTTAAACATTGTTTTTAGTTTAGCAAATGATGGTGGCACTTACATTTTCATGGCTATTTCCTGTAGGAAAACAGGTCATTCCAGTTTGATTCAGATTACAGCAGTGTATTTTTTGGACTTTATAGCTACTGCGTGGGACCTGTGTTTTTCTTACTGGAGCGCTCATGGACAGGCACACACTGGTGAGACTGAACCTGTTTCTTATTATTTGATGGTGGATGTTTTGTTTCATTTCTTTACTTTATTTCCTGTTTCCAAACTTGTTTTGATTTGTTTTTCCATTTCCCATATTTTTGTTTTGCTTTTGGACTATTTGTGGACATTTATACCGAACTATTATTATAGGACATTGCTTTTCTATTACTTTGTTTAGGTCATATGTGTGTGTCTTGGTTATATGGTTTAGAAATTAAATGTTTTACACTCAAACCTAGCAATCATATTTTTGCTGTCTATCTGTCTTTCAGACATCTACCTTTATGACATTTAAGGGGTTTTTGGAAGTAACTGATTCTTATTCTGGGAATGTTGTGTTGGCCTTTTGGGTCCAAGGTAGATTGTTATAGACTCTCGCTTCTTTCTGTTTTAATTTCATAGTTTGCCTATTTTAAAGTAGAAAATCAATATGCCCACTGGCAGCCTGCTTGCTGTGTTGACAGAGACAGAGTGCTCTATTCAAACCGTATGTATTTTTCCAAAATATTCAATCGGCGCTCCCACTGTGCAAACAGCTTTGCTTACAAACCATTCTCCAATAGGATTTTTCATCCAATACACATTGAACACAGAATTATTAAATCAACTCTAATAAATTGTCGACTGAAGTACATGTTTATGTGAAAATAAAAATCAAATCACAGGTCATCTTAACCGGAAGATGTAAATAAGGTCATGCTTTATGACGATTCACGGTAACAAAGACTCTCTGGCACAAAGCCAGCATATGCCATACAAATTAAACACGATTGTTTATTTTTTCTAATCGATGCTTTCCCACGTCAGTGTAATTAAGACATGTGTACCTTTACAAAATGTAGATTTGTATTAGGAAGTGAGGGAGGCAGTGATTTGGTCACCATGCCTCAAACCTGCCTGGACTGGAGGGAGCACCCTTTCTCTTAGGGGGTGAGGGAGAGAGTATAAGAACATAAAGTTTACAAACGAGAGGAGGCCATTCGGCCCAGCTTGCTCGTTTGGTTGTTAGTAGCTTATTGATCCCAAAATCTCATCAAGCAGCTTCTTGAAGGATCCCAGGGTGTCAGCTTCAACAACATTACTGGGGAGTTGATTCCAGACCCTCACAATTCTCTGTGTAAAAAGTGTCTCCTATTTTCTGTTCTGAATGCCCCTTTTTCTAAACTCCATTTGTGACCCCTGGTCCTTGTTTCTTTTTTCAGGCTGAAAAAGTCCCTTGGGTCGACACTGTCAATACCTTTTAGAATTTTGAATGCTTGAATTAGGTCGCCACGTAGTCGTCTTTGTTCAAGACTGAACAGATTCAATTCTTTTAGCCTGTCTGCATATGACATGCCTTTTAAGCCTGGAATAATTCTGGTCGCTCTTCTTTGCACTCTTTCTAGAGCAGCAATATCTTTTTTATAGCGAGGTGACCAGAACTGCACACAATATTCAAGATGAGGTCTTACTAGTGCATTGTACAGTTTTAACATTACTTCCCTTGATTTAAATTCAACACTTTTCACAATGTATCCGAGCATCTTGTTAGCCTTTTTCATAGCTTCCCCACATTGCCTAGATGAAGACATTTCTGAGTCAGCAAAAACTCCTAGGTCTTTTTCATAGATTCCTTCTCCAATTTCAGTATCTCCCATATGATATTTATAATGTACATTTTTATTTCCTGCGTGCAGTACCTTACACTTTTCTCTATTAAATGTCATTTGCCATGTGTCTGCCCAGTTCTGAATCTTGTCTAGATCATTTTGAATGACCTTTGCTGCTGCAACAGTGTTTGCCACTCCTCCTACTTTTGTGTCGTCTGCAAATTTAACAAGTTTGCTTACTATACCAGAATCTAAATCATTAATGTAGATTAGGAATAGCAGAGGACCTAATACTGATCCCTGTGGTACACCGCTGGTTACCACACTCCATTCTGAGGTTTTTCCTCTAATCAGTACTTTCTGTTTTCTACATGTTAACCACTCCCTAATCCATGTACATGTGTTTCCTTGAATCCCAACTGCGTTCAGTTTGAGAATTAATCTTTTGTGCGGGACTTTGTCAAAAGCTTTCTGGAAATCTAAATAAACCATGTCATATGCTTTGCAATTATCCATTATCGATGTTGCATCCTCAAAAAAATCAAGCAAGTTAGTTAGACACGATCTCCCTTTCCTAAAACCATGTTGACTGTCTCCCAGTACCCTGTTACCATATAGGTAATTTTCCATTTTGGATCTTATTATAGTTTCCATAAGTTTGCATATAATAGAAGTCGAAAGATGTACAGCTCGTTGTAGAATGTGGTCCAATGATCAAGATAGGTGAAGCCTTCCTGTGTGCACCACGTCTTCAGCCATGCGTTTTGATTAATTATTTCCAGCTGTCCATATGGTCCTTTGCAAGGTGCGGGTAGTATACCAGAAAATACCACAGTTTTGGTCTTCTCTTTTAATTTCCTTCCTAGCTCTCTGAATTTGTTTTGC
This sequence comes from Polyodon spathula, assembly GCF_017654505.1. Taxonomy (NCBI): domain Eukaryota; kingdom Metazoa; phylum Chordata; class Actinopteri; order Acipenseriformes; family Polyodontidae; genus Polyodon; species Polyodon spathula. Next base: position 15,568,923 of record NC_054555.1, read on the forward strand.
AGGGATTTTGGTCTGTCTCTTCCAATGTTGTTTGTACCGATGTGGACGACTACTACCGGGTCGTCTCCTGTTCGTTCTAGGAGCCTGTCCACGTTCTCAGTGATGTGCTTGACCGAGGCTCCCGGAAGGCAGCACACTGTTGTAGTAAGGGGGTCCAAACTGCGAATTGAACTTGCTGTGTTTCTCAATATGGAGTCCCCAACAATCATGACCTCCCTTCTTTTTTTGCTGTCTGGTCACCACTGTCAATAGGGTCCTGGATGTTGTTCCTTTCATTCTCTTGTTGTTGGTTCTGCTCATCAAAATTCTGAAGTGACTCAAATCTGTTGGTTGTTTTGATTTCTGGTGGTTGTGTTTGAGGAAGTTTCTTTTTTTCCCTGCTTCTGCCTACCTGAACCCAGCTGTTCTGACCTTCTATCTCCCTGGTGGCTTTCAGTCTGTTAGGGGTGATGCAGACTTCCATGAATTGTGGGTGTGCCAGTTCCTCAAGATCCTGTTGCTGTCTCACTTCTTCCAGCTCCATTTCTAGCATACTTACTAGTTTATGCAAATCCTGGATCGCGCGGCACTTTACGCACACTTGGTTTAGCTCCGCTGGGTTTTCTCGGATTTCCCACATCAAGCAGGTGTCACAGATTACTGGCTTGAAGACCATGTTGAGGTTTTTTTTTTTTTTTTTTTTTTTTTTGACGTTTAGTTTCTTCTGCAGCTGTCAACCTGCTTTCAAACTGCTTCTAAACTGCTCTGTACTTTTCCACGCCTGTACTTCTCCCACACTGTCGCTTCCACTCGCTGTCGCTGGGAAGACTGCCTCGTTTAACTGCGTTGTTCTGCTGTGCTGCTGGCTCCTCCCCTCGCCCGTGTCTCAAAACGGCGCTGAATTTGAATCAGCTGCTCCGAGTTTCAGCTTGTTTGTTATCAGAAAAACACACGCGGCTGTTTGACTTTGAGCTGCTGCTGTGTTTCCCCAATGTCCTCTGTTTTCTGATTAAAGCAATTCAAGATGCAATTTCTCCTTTCTGCTTCGAAACTGCTCTGTACTTTTCCACGCCTGTACTTCTCCCACTCGCTGTCGCTTCAGTCACCATGGGTCAGAGTGCTGGACGGACCTGACCTCCCTTGGTGGGAAATCTCCTAAATAAATGAGGTTATTTATCTTTTGTTTGTATCAGAGTCACTGAATGTTTTTATAAGTCTGGGGACTGGTTAAGAGAGTATGATGACTAAATGTTACCATGTAACTTTCTTGTTGTGATATTTTTTTTTAAACACTGAAACTCAGAATCAATTATTGTAAGGTGACATTGGTTTTATGTTGGGAAATATTTAAGAAAAATAAAAAACTGAAATATCTTGCTTGCATAAGTATTCAACCCCCACACATTAATATTTGGTAGAGCCACCTTTCGCTGCAATAACAGCTTTAAGTCTTTTGGGGTAAGTATGTACCAGCTTTGCACACAGTGTCGGAGTGATTTTGGCCCATTCTTCTTGGCAGATTTGCTCCAGGTTGGTTGGACGACGCTTGTGGACCGCAATTTTCAAATAGTGCCACAGATTCTCAATGGGATTGAGATCAGGACTTTGACTGGGCCACTGTAGGACATTCACTTTTTTGTTCTTGAGCCACTCCAATGTTGCTTTGGCCTTGTGCTTGGGATCATTGTCCTGCTGAAAGGTGAATTTCCTCCCAAGCTTCAGTTTTTTAGTGGACTGAAGCAGATTCTCTTGCAGTATTTTCCTGTATTTTGCTCCATCCATTCTTCCTTCAATTGTAACAAGATGCCCAATCCCTGCTGATGAGAAGCATCCCCACAACATGATGCTGCCACCACCATACTTCACTGTAGGGATGGTGTGTCTTGAGGCATGGACAGTGTTAGGTTTGCGCCACACATAGCGCTTTGAGTTTTGGCCAAAAAGCTCTATCTTGGTCTCATCTGACCACAAAACCTTTTCCCACATCGCAGCTGGGTCACTCTCATGCTTTCTGGCAAACTCCAGACGTGCTTTCAGATGGTACTTTTTGAGTAATGGCTTCTTTCTTGCCACCCTCCCATACAGGCCAGTGTTATGCAGAGCTCTTGATATGGTTGACTGGTGCACCATTACTCCACTCCCAGCCACTGAACTCTGTAGCTCCTTCAAAGTGATTGTTGGCCTCTCTGTGGCTTCTCTCACAAGTCTCCTTCTTGTTTGAGCGCTGAGTTTTGAGGGACGGCCTTTTCTTGGCAGTGCCTTGGTGGTGTGATGCAGCTTCCACTTCCTGATTATTGATCCAACTGTGCTCACTGGGATATCCAAACACTTGGATATTATTTTGTACCCTTTCCCTAATCTATGCATTTGTATTACTTTATCTCTAACTTCTGTAGAATGCTCTTTGGTCTTCATTTTCCTTCAGATTCACAGCCTTACCAATGATCCTTCAACAGTGGGGTTTTTATCCAGAAAATGTGACAGCAACTTTAATGGTTCACAGGTGGAGGCCAATGGTAAGGTAATTGTGTCCTCGTTAGGGCAATTTCTTTCATCGGTGCAAACTGGGAGCTTCCACAGCACAGGGGTTGAATACTTATGCAAGCAAGATATTTCAGTTTTTTATTTTTCTTAAATATTTTCCCAACATAAAACCAATGTCACCTTACAATAACTGATTCTGAGTTTCAGTGTTTAAAAATAAAATATCAAACAGAACGAAATTTCAATGTACCATTTGTAATTCAGTAATATGAGAGAATTGGTCAGGGGTCTGAATACTTTTGCAAGGCACTGTGTGTGTGTGTGTGTGTGTATATATATATATATATATATATATATATATATATATAATATTATATCATATATATATATATATATATCTAATATATGAACATAAGAACATAAAGTTTACAAACGAGAGGAGGCCATTCAGCCCATCTTGCTCGTTTGGTTGTTAGTAGCTTATTGATCCCAAAATCTCATCAAGCAGCTTCTTGAAGGATCCCAGGGTGTCAGCTTCAACAACATTACTGGGGAGTTGATTCCAGACCCTCACAATTCTCTGTGTAAAAAAGTGCCTCCTATTTTCTGTTCTGAATGCCCCTTTGTCTAATCTCCATTTGTGACCCCTGGTCCTTGTTTCTTTTTTCAGGCTGAAAAAGTCCCTTGGGTCGACACTGTCAATACCTTTTAGAATTTTGAATGCTTGAATTAGGTCGCCACGTAGTCTTCTTTGTTCAAGACTGAACAGATTCAATTCTTTTAGCCTGTCTGCATATGACATGCCTTTTAAGCCCGGAATAATTCTGGTCGCTCTTCTTTGCACTCTTTCTAGAGCAGCAATATCTTTTTTTAGCGAGGTGACCAGAACTGCACACAATATTCAAGATGAGGTCTTACAAGTGCATTGTACAGTTTTAACATTACTTCCCTTGATTTAAATTCAACACTTTTCACAATGTATCCGAGCATCTTGTTAGCCTTTTTTATAGCTTCCCCACATTGTCTAGATGAAGACATTTCTGAGTCAACAAAAACTCCTAGGTCTTTTTCATAGATTCCTTCTCCAATTTCAATATCTCCCATATGATATTTATAATGTACATTTTTATTTCCTGCGTGCAGTACCTTACACTTTTCTCTATTAAATGTCATTTGCCATGTATCTGCCCAGTTCTGAATCTTGTCTAGATCATTTTGAATGACCTTTGCTGCTGCAACGGTGTTTGCCACTCCTCCTACTTTTTTGTGTCGTCTGCAAATTTAACAAGTTTGCTTACTATACCAGAATCTAAATCATTAATGTAGATTAGGAATAGCAGAGGACCTAATACTGATCCCTGTGGTACACCGCTGGTTACCACACTCCATTCTGAGGTTTTTCCTCTAATCAGTACTTTCTGTTTTCTACATGTTAACCACTCCCTAATCCATGTACATGTGTTTCCTTGAATCCCAACTGCGTTCAGTTTGAGAATTAATCTTTTGTGCGGGACTTTGTCAAAAGCTTTCTGGAAATCTAAATAAACCATGTCATATGCTTTGCAATTATCCATTATCGATGTTGCATCCTCAAAAAAATCAAGCAAGTTAGTTAGGCACGATCTCCCTTTCCTAAAACCATGTTGACTGTCTCCCAGTACCCTGTTACCATATAGGTAATTTTCCATTTTGGATCTTATTATAGTTTCCATAAGTTTGCATATAATAGAAGTCAGGCTTACTGGTCTGTAGTTACCTGGTTCAGTTTTGTTTCCCTTTTTGTGGATCGGTATTACGTTTGCAATTTTCCAGTCTGTCGGTACCACCCCTGTGTCAAGAGACTGCTGCATGATCTTGGTTAGCGGTTTGTAAATTACTTCTTTCATTTCTTTGAGTACTACTGGGAGGATCTCATCCGGCCCAGGGGATTTGTTTATTTTAAGAGCTCCTAGTCCCTTTAACACTTCTGCCTCAGTTATGCTAAAGTTATTTAAAACTGGATAGGAACTGGATGACATGTGGGGCATGTTGTCAGTATCTTCCTTTGTAAAAACTTGTGAAAAGTAATCATTTAATATATTTACTATTTTTTTTCTTCCTCTATGATTTTGCCATTTGTATCTCTTAAACATTTAATCTCCTCTTTGAATGTTCTCTTGCTGTTGTAATATTGGAAAAACATTTTGGAATTGGTTTTAGCTCCCTTAGCAATGTTCATTTCTATTTCTCTCTTGGCCTTTCTAACTTCCTTTTTGACTTGCATTTGCAGTTCTGTGTACTCTTTCTGCGTACTTTCTTTTTGGTCCTTTTTTAATGCTCTGTAAAGTGCCTTTTTTCGCTGAATATTTTTTTTAATTGATCTATTAAACCATTTTGGCAATTTAGTTTTACATTTAGATTTGTCTACTTTAGGGATATAATTGTTTTGTGCCTCTAGTACTACATTTTTGAAGAACAACCATCCTTCTTCTGTGGGTGTTTTCTCTATTTTACTCCAATCTACTTCTGTTAGTCTCTGTTTCATGCCTTCATAGTTTGCTTTTCTAAAATTGTAAACCTTAGCTTTAGTCTTTACTTTTGGGGATTTAAAAAACACTTCAAATGAGACCATGTTGTGGTCTGAGTTTGCCAGTGGTTCTCTGACCTCTGTTTTAGTTATTCTATCTTCGTTATTTGAAAAGACTAAATCAAGGCATGCCTCCCCTCTAGTGGGTGCCTTCACAAATTGTGTTAGGAAGCAGTCATTTGTCATTTCCACCATTTCTATTTCATCCTTCGCGCTACCCACCGGGTTTTCCCATTTTATTTGGGGGAAGTTGAAATCCCCCATTAGTATGGCTTCTCCTTTGCTACACACATTTCTAATGTCATTGTATAACAGATTATTGTGCTCACCGTCTGAATCTGGCGGTCTATAGCATGCTCCTATTATTATGCCTTTTGAATTTTTGTCTGTTATTCTGACCCATATTGATTCGGTTTTATTTTCTTTGTCCAGGTTTAACACCTGGGCTTCAAGACTGTTTCTTATGTATAGCGCTACCCCTCCTCCTCTTCTGTCCTGCCTGTCTTTCCTATACAGTGTATACCCACAAATATTATATTCATCCCCATCACTCTCAGATAACTACGTTTCTGTAACACCTATCACATCATTGTTACCTGTTAGTGCAGTAGCTTCAAGTTCTAGAATTTTGTTTCTGATACTTCTAGCATTTAGATAAATACATTTAATGGTTGTCTTACCTGAGTTGTTGTTCTTGTTTTGATGCGGTCTCCCTTCTGTTTTTTTGTTGATTTCTCCCCCCTTCCTTTCTAGTTTAAATGCTTCCGAACCTGCTCGAGGATCTTTTCTCCAAGTAGACTAGTTCCCTTGTTATTTAAATGCAGTCCATCCCGTCTATACAGATAGTCCTCGTTGTAGAAAGTGGTCCAATGATCAAGATAGGTGAAGCCTTCCCGTGTTAGTAATCATTCAGTAGATTCTGGGGTTTTCATAAAAGTACAAAAACATTTCTTTCTGTTACCTGAAAGACCCTGCAACATTCCCTGGAAGTTTTGTAGATTTCTTTCTTTTTTTTTTTTTTTTTTTTTTTTTAATATAGGCAAAATAGAAGACATTATTTCACCTGAGTATGAATATGAATTTAGAGCCCTTTGTTAAAAAACAAACACAACACATGGCTTATAACTGAACATGTATTTTAAAAATAAATAATACTGAGAACATCTATATATTAGATCTATTATATTATAGAAACTGAATCACTGTCAGAAAATTCTGATTAAACAGAATCATAAGATGGTAACAGTTTTGTTTTGTTTGTCTGTAATTGTCTTGTTCTGTATTACTAGACAGCTAAGCATGATTCCTGTGCTGTTGCCAAGGGCCAGCACTAACCCGGAACAGCACTCCACGATTGTCACAAAATAAACTATATCACCCACCACGAGCACTACTGCACACACCCAGGATTGGTGACAGTGTTGGTATTATTGTGGGCAGATATTTGTGTTTTATTTGGGACTGTAACCTGTTGTTGTTTAAGCCATCACAGTACACATTGTTGTGTATTGCCGGGGTCTTATTATTTGGTTGCCAGACCTGGATATAAATAAAAATCTATTTCTAACTGGATTACAACTCTACTTGTTTGTTTCATAATGCACTGCTTCACTCAGCCTGTACCCACTTAAGCATTTTGCCACATGTGGTTACTGGTGTTAGAAGATAAGGAAGGAGGAGATACCCAGCAACGAGCCACATTGGAAGCCACCCTCCTCTCCAGTGGCTTTAGCATCACATTTTGACCAGATAAATGCATCGTGTAGCACCTGGCCACTTAGCCACCACATTTATAACAATGAGTTTGTGATCTGGTATTATCTGGACATTCAATGAATGTAATGTAAAAATATTTTGGGTAACCTCCCTCGTCAAACTATACTCTGCATTAATATCTTTATCCAAAACCACGTCAAAAGCGGCATACACATCTTCTATTAAAATTCCTACGCGCCGATGCTCTCCATCATTGTAGATATTTCTGTTTATTCCTTAAATACACTGCATGCAGAGCAGCTATGTTTCTGAAGGTTCAAAACAGGAAATAACTGTGAGATCTACCCCTTGTATTTAAACACCTAGTAAGTTGTGTCAACAGAATATGACAAGTTCCAATCAGGTTAAGTTAGTGATGTTATATAGAAAAACTACTTCTATCATATATTCTGCTCCAGACATTGCCTGTTACGATATCATAAGTGTATATAGAAATGAGCCCTGAGCTTTAATTTAGTTAATTGTAGTATTCTTAATGTTCTCTTTGTTACTGGTTTGTTTGATTCAGGTGTAGTGATTACTTTTCTACATGAGGTATTAATTATGTTATTAATTATAATTACATTGTGTATGTGTCTTTTTTTATAGTTAGTTGTTTTTGATCACTGTTTAAATTGTGTGTTTTTTTTTATAGTCATTTGTATGTGCTTACTAATATGCTTTTATATTAAGTTTCAATACATTTTTTACAATGTATCTATTTTATTCTCAGTGTCATCTTAACTCCTATAAATTTCTGTATTTATTTTGTTTGAAATCTTTTAATTTCCTAAATATTTTGAATTTATCATAGTTCTATCAGCCCTTCTAGGACTTTTGAGAGGCTAGGAAGTCTGGGTCGTTACCTTATTTGCCAAAAGGTCATTCTTTGAGGTGTTAAGGTTTACTGCTTGCCCCGTGTTTATTAATTGTTGGAAAAGTCAGTCTCCCAATTTGCAGTCTTAAAGTAATTACTCAAAATACTAATCTGTATTGTTAAAATAAGCCAACATGACCTACATTAAAAACAATACAATAATCTAGTTCGTCCCCCTTGCAGGCTTTTTGCATAATCATGTGAGACTAAAGGTAATAGGGTGAGACTAATACGGTTTTTAGTCTCTGCATAAAAAAAGACTCTCCATTTAGCCTACTATCTTACCTTTAGTCTCACATTGATAACACACAAATACCTTGTGGTGAACTAGTTAGAAGCATCTGGGTATTGTTACAGTAAGTTCAAACCCATTTCAAGGATGTAATAAAAAAAGGAAACAATAAGAATTTTAAACCAAATACCATGAATAATAAGTTGATTATTTAATTTTGTACATCCCATTTATTCTACCTTTTAAATACAATATACAGAAACTAACCTGCCAGCCTGCATTATATTTACTCAAGTTTAATGAAAATTCAGGTGATTGGTCCTTAAGATGTATTAAGATTCATCAGCTCAGCCAATAACCAACGAGAACTCATGGATTGCATTGCACCACTGACTAACAAATACAAGCTGACAGTATACATTTGGCTTATAGGCTACTTATGATAATATGAATTAGTGATATCAAGCAAAATGTGCTGTTGGTCCCTTGAGATTCGTATTAACGAGAATTGATTGTCCTCCTGTAAGTATCATAACTTGTCAATGTGGCACCATGATCTGTTTTGTGTTAATTATCAATTACTAAGTAGGCCAAGTTAAAATTTAATAATTAAAAAAAAAAAAAAACGTTAGTGTACCAATGTGTACAGCAGCAGCATGATCGATTCTGTGTTTCTGTTCATTTGATTTTACTACTGTACTGAACCCTGTATAGGTCTAATGTACAGATTTATCATATGATTTATATGTACTGTGCAGCCTACCTAAAACACATTTGTTATTTCAGCGCAATGATTTATACATTTAAAATACATTGAGCACTGCAAATGTATGGGTGTGCAATTTTATTGCATGTTTATCTTGGACAATCATCTCCGATTAAGCTAGGGGATACTGTATGATTATGAAAAGCTTTTAGATAAAAAACGCATTTCTAAGTTTTATATTTATCGGATGGGATTAAACTGCCTTCCACCATTTAAAAGAAATGCTAGAGTTCTTGTTAAGATGAATGTGATGGGGGTTGGTGGGTGTAGCGCTTGTAGGACTGGAAGTGACGACACAGAGGCAGGAAGTTAAGTACAACGTACGCACCAGCAGGGCTGGGCAGGGTTTTAATAATTCACAAAAATACTAAAAAGGCGGTATTTCACAAAACAAACCAAAGAAACCATTGGAAATACCAGCAATGGTAAACCCATGTTAGAAAACAAATGAATGAATAAACAAAACAGTCCTGAACACAATAAATCAAAACATGTAAAGTTCACGGCCATTCCAGCTGTCATAAGAACATAAAGTTTACAAACGAGAGGAAGCCATTTGGCCCATCTTGCTCGTTTGGTTGTTAGTAGCTTATTGATCCCAGAATCTCATCAAGCAGCTTCTTGAAGGATCCCAGGGTGTCCACTTCAACAACATTACTGGGGAGTTGATTCCAGACCCTCACAATTCTCTGTGTAAAAAAAGTGCCTATTTTCTGTTCTGAATGCAGAAAAGACGTTTCGTAATACAACCCTTGGGACCCCAAACATGTGACCTTCCATTTTTAATCAAGCATAGGCAATAAAAAAATGCTCAATAACCTGTTTTTTTTTGTTTGATTTTTTTTTTTGTTTTTTTTAATCCCCATAGAGAACATGAATACTGGAAATTGAGAGAAGACTGACTTTTATGATAATCTCAAAAGGCTTTATATTGGTTCTAAAGTCTGGCTATATTACAAACACGGAGATGATATTCTTCCTAAAATACCAAGCCTATGTTAATATACTAACAACTGTTGCCGGGTTGGGCGTAGCGCTGTGACAAAGTCTGGTCTCCTCCAGCTCCGTCTATGGCCGACAACAGCGCTCAGTGTTCTGGGACAGGAGGGAAAGGGTCCGGGTGTTCTCACAAAGGTCTACTGGGGTTGGGAAAGAGAGGGGTAGGAGGTAGGAATTCCAAACAACAGCCGCCTGTCCAGCACTCTGGAAAACAATCACACACAGTAGCAACCTACTTTCCACAGCACGGCTTCTTCCAGCTTGTTATCCCAGGACAGAGATACTGAGCAGGGGAAAAGGTGCTTAAATAGGACTGAGCCCCACCCCTGCAATCAGTTAGCTGATTGCTTGGCCATGCTGCTCAACATGGCCACTGCCTGGCCAGCACTGTTACTGCTGGCGGCTCTCCAGCACCGCCAGTGGTCAGGAGGGCACATTACAGCACCCCACAGCACTCTTCCTGTGACAATGACGCAACATTTTTTTTTTATATTAACATGTTCTCTTAATACATACAACAAATATTTAGTACATCTACCCCTATGTGTGTAGTGTAAGGCTAACTACTTTTTCAGGTTCCGGATTTTTTTCCAGACACTAATGTTGTACACATTCAGAGAATTTGGAAAACCTTTTGGAGCAAGATTTGAATGTACAATGTGCTCAGAATAACAATAACATTTATTTACACAGATTAAACCCTATTGAGATAGAAGGCCCAATTCAGTTAACGTTTAGCTGGGAAAACTGTTTTCTGAAAATACAAAACCATGCAATAAATTGCACACATTGCTGTTCCCATTTATGTTTTCATCCATCACTAGGAATGTGGTAATCAAATAGGGGCTGATCCACATTTTCTCTATTTACAGCATTAATGTATGTTTTATTAAAAAAAAGCAGATCTATCTAAAAATGTGTCTCTGCCATCAGTCTGGTTAAATGGAAAATGTTTTTGCTTCAGATGATGAGTTTTAAAAGGCTGTGCCTGGCTCAATGTACCACCAGCCATTTCCTTTCCAGCTACATCTGGTTGATGTTACATCATAAATTCCACTAAAGAGAAAGCAATGTTTTGCAAATACAGCAAAGAAAAACATTTATAAGAAACCATTAAATTCAGGTTCCTTGTTCGTCCGCATTTCCAGTCCTCTGAAAAAACGAGTGTCATGCTTGTCTGTACGTCCAATAAAAGCCGTAACCTTAAAATATACAGAGTTAAAAAAGCTATTTCAGTAAATCTAATGCAGTATGTATTACCATCAGTTTGTAGATCACACATCTGATATGAAATGCAAACTGTGTGTAAAAAAAAAAAAAAAAAAATGTTGACTAAAATTGATACATTTTCTTAATTAGCAACTTTAAATAGATCACTTTTCTGTGGGTTTGGACTATTGTGGTCTTACGACAGGTAAACAGTCAGACAGCAACGGTTAAAGGCTTTATCTGCAATTTCTGTTTCGTTATTATTTAACCCAATTTAAAAAACAAATAGGAATAGTGTAAGCTACAGCATAAGTACAATGATTGTTAGCAGATATTTCCAAGTACTTCTGTATCATATTAATGTACACCCCTAGCCCCGACAGTTTTCCATGTTAATGTTGTGGTTTACCATCCTTTCCCATGGTTATACATTGCATTTACAATAATTAACCATGGTTTGCCATGTTTTTTTTATTATACTTTATCACACCTCTCTAGGCTTTGCAATGCTGTTCTATGCTTAATAATGTTTTCACTAAAAGATTTCTCAACTATGCCATATTTACTTGACTTTTCAAATAAAGAAGTTACAGAAAAAATTAATAGCCATACAAATCTGTATTAGTTCATCTTTTAAATACATTTAAATTTACTTGAAAGAAATGTTATTTCAGGCTTAAGAAGTTGTCAAAACTGGTTATCCTTAAGCTTGTTTTGCACAAATACAATGCAATGTATGTGTAAAACAATGAATTGTATTTATGTAATACAATATAATGTATTTGTGTAAACCAATGTAATATTCAAAACCACTGTTTAACCTTTTTCTTTACAGGTAACATACATAGTTGTTGAAAAGCACAGATCAGTAAAAGGTATAAAAAAAATATCAAAGGCCTTGAATATCCCTTGGAGCACAGTCACGATGATTATTAAGAAGTGGAAGGTGTATAGCACCACCAAGACCCTGCCTAGATCAGGCTGTCCCTCCAAACTGGATGACTGAGTAAGAAGGAAACTGATCAGAAAGGCTACCAAGAGGACAATGGCAACTTTGCAAGAGTTACAGGCTTTTATGACCAAGACTGGTCAAAGTGTGCATGTGACAGCAATATCCCAAGCACTCCACAAATCTGGCCTGTATGCTAGGGTGACAAGAAGGAAGCCATTACTCAAGAAAGCCCATCTTGAATCCCATTTGAAGTATGCAAAAAACACTCGGGAGATTCTGTAGCCATCCCTACTGTGAAGCATGGTGGTGGCAGCATCATGTTATGGGGATGTTTCTCATTGGCAGGGACTGGGGCATTTGTCAGGTTAGAAGGGAACATTAACGGAGACCTATCCCAAAAGATTCACAGCTGTAATTGCTGCCATTCCACCAAGTATTAACTCAGGGGCATGGAGACTTATCCAGTTATGATCTTTCGGTTTTGTGTTTGATATCATTTCTCAATAAAAATGTTTTTCCCCTTAACAGTGTGGAATATGGTATGTAGATAAGTGGGGGAAAAAAAATCCTCATTTAAAGATCAGGCTGTCCCTCCAAACTGGATGACTGCATGAAACAGTGAGGCACTGACACATCATGCATGAAACAGTGAGGCACTGACACATCAAAATAGGAAAAAAAAGATCAAGGGGGTATAGACTTTCTATAGACTTTCTTCTTTTAAATAGTGAAAAGAAGGGGAGCTAGTCTGAACGCTGAGGAACCCCATAGGTCACTGGCAGAGAACCTGAAGAATAAGCATCCATTGTAACAATGTGCTGGAGATACTAGCGTTGGATTTGAGACAATCAATTTACCATGGTGTACAGCATCAATTTACCACAGTCTGCCTGTAACAGAAGATCATTAGTGACCTTTAGCAGTGCTGTTTCAGTATTGTGTAAAGATCTAAATAAGAATCAAAACTTTCCAAAAAGAGATTGTGAATGTTTGAGCTGTTTGCTCAGTTGAAGAGCCACCACCCAACATTTTAGTCAGGATTGGCAGGTTGGAGATGGGCCTATAGTTATCAAGTATCTCAAAGTCCAGCTGGCATTTTTTAGCAGAGGAGTGACTGCGGTGATCTTGAAAGCTGGTGGAACATAGCCAGAAACCAAACAACTGTTTAAGAACTTAAAGATTACTGGCCCCATGACTGGCAAGCACTCACTGAAAAGTTTAGTAGGCCATGGACCAAGCACATAGTTGGTTTATCTGTTTCAAACATGGCAGATTGCCCCTACATCTGTGCACACAACAGTTTGAACCAACACAGAGTAAATTAAACCCAATTGAACCCTGTTATGCTTTGCTGTACTTGTTTAAAAAAAACCTCCACATCCACCACCTCAGCAATAAAGATAATAGACCCAGTCTCCCAGGAAAAGGGATCAAGGCCTATAAAACAGTAATGCATTTTAATTCAATGCTTGTCTTCTTTCTATTCCTTAAGGGTATTATCTTCAAGTATTGCTCATCCTTTTTAGATAGCTTTTTGGGTCTTCCAGTCCTGGGTTTGTTAATTACAGATGATGTATAGATGAACTATTTCACACAATGTTTTTCCTTCTTTATGCAAGCCAAGGTTGTTATAATAGTAGAAAACACTAGTGGAGGCTTTGAGTAAATTGTTAATGCTCACCAGAGTAGAAAAATGCAACAAAAGACTTTTACACAGCAGTATGTGTGTATATATTTATATTTAGTTTTTAAAAGGTGAATGTGCTGGAATGACCCTACATTCTCGTCCTCCAGCCAATCAAGCTGAACTTTGACTGTTGCCCCAGTATCAAGGGGATAGACCAGATCTCCCAGGGAGAGAGAATGAAAGCCAAAGCACTAAGCACACTTCAAATCTTAAGCTGGATCCCTATTTTTTTTTTTTTTTTGTATTCTTGATTTAAATTGGTCTGTGTTTGATGTACCAAATAAAACCCTTAAACATATTGTCTATGTGCCTCTTTGAACCACTATGCAAAGGACCAACCTCCCTGAGTGTTTGCTGGATCTTGAATCCCATTGCCTGGTCTCTCCTGTAGGATGGGCATGTGCTTGTATCAACAGTGTGTCACATAAAGCATCTCTTCCTGCATGCATTGTTCTTTTACTTTATTTGGATTTAGTGCTTATGCTAGATGAAGGACATTGGCACTAGCTACAGTCAGGCCCCCCCCACAGTGTGGGATGACACATCGCAGTCCAGTGAATTAAATGGAAAGGCATAGACTGTTCAAGAAAGACTGTCCTAGCATTCAACTGAAGAGCAAACTCTGTAGACGTCAGGCAGTATGTGATGTCAGTCTTATTAACTCATCAGCTGCTATGAGATATGCCACAAGCTCAGGTGTGCACACTTCAATCCTGACCTGAACATCCCCTTCCATTCGTTCCTTATAATTGTGACAAACTGTTCAGTGGTTTCTGTTGCAGACCTCAAAAGGTACTGGAAGCTGGTGTATAGGTCTGCTGCACTGCCAGGCCACCTCTTTATTACAATTCTGCCACTGTGGAAGTCAGCTCAGTTTTCTCCTCTCTCTATCCTTAATGTATTCCTCAGCACATCTCCTGTATTTGCAGAGCCTGCCTTTTCACTCAGAAAGTCTGCTGTTGTCAGATTTGAAGGTGAAACAACTTATACCCATCAAAAGGACTAAGGGCTACAGTGCGAGGCACCAAAGCCAGCATGACACAGTCTGCATAACAGCATGAAACAGTCTGCATGACAGCATGACACAGTCTGTTATGTAATATAAAAACTGTTAGACTCAGAATGCTATTAACAAACCAAAATGTGAAATGTTTAACATATTGGACAATCTATAAGAAATATCAACATAGTCTTTCCCAAATTCACTTTTTAAATATTGCATTTCTTTGTCCCATGTTGGCATTGGTATTCAGCTGTCTTAGTACAACTCTGTGCCCAACTACTGAGATTTCAAGCTAGATTTCAAGATACTGTGATTCCTTTGAATCTGTGATCTCAAGAATATTAAATCAGTACAGTAAAAACAATTCCATATACACCATAGATATTCTTTGGGGTTTATATGCTTATCTGAAATGCTACATAACTAAAAAAAAGTAATAACATCCAACTAAATGGACAAAGTTCTTGTTTTTACCAGGTAGGAGCAGCTGAGACAGGCTGACATTGACAGGGCTGTCCAGGTAGGACCAGCTGAGGCAGGCTGTTATTGACAGGGCTGTCCAGGTAGGACCAGCTGAGGCAGGCTGTTATTGACAGTGGTGTGTTCTGGTGCTTTCTTCTGCTCCTCTCACCTCAATCTTGCCATTTTGAAAGGGCAAAGAGAAATAATATTGAGATGAATGCCCTTGTATTCCCGCTGACAAGGTCTCCAATACCCACAGGCACAATTACCCTGCCTGAAACAGACAGCCACATGTGACTGATGTGCAAAACTGAGACTACAGCTTCACGACCCCGTTAAGATTTCTTGCTGTTGGCAGCCATTTGTTTTTCTGTACAGGGAAGTTAACTTCACATAAACACTAAGTTAATTCGGCCCCATGCTGATTAATACATAGAGCAAAGGAGCTGCATAATCCTACAGTTTAAATACTGTGTTAGGCTTTGCCATATTTATTAACTGGTAGCAGTTAAGTTACTATGTAGAATCATGTGTTTGGAAAGTATAATATGCTGTTTGTATTCATAGAAGTGTCATTTGTAATAATAGTTTTTTTTTTAATTGAACCTTTCCACTGGTTTTATGTAATCAACATTTGCCTGCTCGCCTCAATGGAAGTGTCCTGTAAGTCAAATACTGATGATAGAGGAGAATTACACTTAGGTTCACTATTTCTAAAAGAGATTTATAATTACTTTTCTTTTCCAATAATTGGTGTATTAAAGGTTTAAGGGAATTATATATAAATATGGATTTATCTGGGGTGTCTTACAGACTTCAAAGATAATACAAATTAAAGATTATATCAGATATAGTTTCATAAAAAAATAATTTGTATATGAATAATAATAATAATAATAACAATAATAACAATTATTATTATTATTATTACTTCTACTATAACTACTACTACTATCCCCATCTAGATGTGCAGGCGTTGGAGTCCCCCTCAGTGCGGAGACTGTTGATCTCGGCCAAGGTGACCAGAGTCTGGGATCACGAGCGCTCGGAGTGGCTGACTCCTGAGTCGCTGGTTGTCAGGGCAGCCTGGGGGACCATCAGAACAGCCAGCTGAGTGATCCGGGAGTGCAAAGCAGCGTTGCACCCAGACTCTGTCAGGTATCTCGAGGGGGTCCTCCCGCCCTCGAAAATAAATATGAGCCACCGACTCGGACTGACCGCAGAAAGGCGACAAGGACGAACGGACTCGTTTCGACGCAGGAGCGCGATGGTATGGAGCTGCGGCACTACACGTTCCGAGGAGGACCCTGTACGCGATGGTGCTCAAAACCCTCTACTTCCTCGCCCTTGTCTCCCGCCGAGACACTGCTTGGCGGGAGCCCCTCCAACCACCGGAGGGCGTCGGTCCCCAGTGGAAGGCCATATACTTCCCGCTGGTCCCGAGAGGAGCTTGGGACTTGGGATGGAGGGTGCTGCACGGAGCGCTCGAGTCAGGAGATATCCTGCGTCACTTTACTGACTTGGATGCCGCATGCCCTTTCTGCGATCAGTCCGATTCGGTAGTTCATATTTATTATTTGTGCGCCAGGCTGCAGCCATTCTTCCTTCTGTTGAAGAAACTTTTGCTGCAGTTCTGGCTGCATTTCTCCCCAATTGAACTGGCATTCTTTTGTTGCCAAAAGAAAAACTGAGATCAACAAAGTTACATATGCAGACCTTTACATGTTTTGACTAGTTCAGCAAATCTGAAGTAGACATGTTCCCAGACTCACACACTGCAAAGTATTCTGCAGGAAACACTTTAAAAAGTCACACAAACAGTGAAATAGCCTTTCTATAACAATTTCAATATCAACATTGCTTCAGAAATTCATTTTTGATTGATATGTGTTCATATACAGAAATAGTGTGTTAATTTGAAATAAAAGATAGTTGACAATGAAACAATGTTACTGACAGTTACTGTTTTTTCCCCATCATAGTAAGTTAACTCTACTTGTAGACAATCCATTAAATATTAACTAAAGTGTAAAGCTTCCCCATGTTTTGCTTGTTTTTTGAAAAAACAAAATAATAAAGAACTAAAAGAAAAAAATAGGTCGGAAACAATTTGACTATTTACATACATTTTTTAAGCATAACATCACCCTTAACCCAAAAATCAATCATGATCTAGACACTTACTTATGAAAATATATCATTAATATCATTCAAATTCCATGCCACAGATTAAATATTCACAGATCTGGCTTTTAAACCAGTATATGTAGAAATACAGTGATCAAGGGTAACCCTGACCCTCAAAATGTTTGCCTACTTCTTGAATAAAAGTTTCTATGTTTTATTTATTTATTTATGGATGTTTATACAAAATAAAATACATTATTTGTATTATTCTTATTCTTATTCATATTCTTTGATAGGAATTTTTTTTTTTTTTATTAAAGCGGAGCAAGGTTCTGGAGCCTGTCTGGAATAAGTTCCATGTTGCACCTGAGAAAGAAAAATCGTGTGGTTTAGCATTAGCCGTCCAAATGTTTTAACAATGTTTAACGTTTCTGGGGTTCACTCTGTTTATGAGCAATTTACATACTTAAATGGAGGAAGTGTCTAGTGAGAAATGATCATACTTAAATGCCAAATGTGTGTTTGACCATTTTTAAATCTGCACGTGGAAACAGTCAGGCAGGGCCAGTGGTAGGTTAAGTAGCGTCCAAACAGTTAAAACTAAAGAATGCTTTTGTGTATGTGTGGCAAAGTGGTGAATACGTGCAGGTGAGTGCAGTGCAGAGTGGATAAATGACACAGACGATGATATACAGGTGCAAGGGTGTTTATTAAATGAATTCAATGTCCAGAGCCTTATAGCAAACCTGCAAATAATAATAATAATAATAATAATAATAATAATAATAATAATAATAATAATGGTGGAAGTGGTACAGCGGCGTGTATCACTTCTGATTATAATCCTACGGGTTTGACCCATAACCCAAAGTCCAGCTCTTTCACCCACACAAAACACAAAACACACACACACACAATTCCGATAGTGCGTGATTTTAGTGCTCGTGGTGCAAAAGGCAGTTCCTGTACTGTAAAAGGTGAGTGGTGATATCCGGGTTTTACGCTGGCCTGCGGCTGCAGCTTCGGATCGTGCTCAGTATTCTTGGTGAAAAATGACACACAAGACAAACAGTGTTAATACACAGACAAGCAGAACACTCACGGTTTTTCGTATACACAAGGCGGGCTCCTTCTTGGTTATTTGGCTTAACCATATGCAAAGGAACAGATCACAAAACCACGCCCCCCTATTTATACCCTCGCCCATGACCCCTAGGTTAATGAGTGCATCCGCTCTCTAATCCTCAGATGCACGCAGTTTACCGTCCGGGTCAGTGAGCTTGGGTGCCGTAGCTCCGCCCCTTTCCTAAATGGCCGACTTCCACCTACCTACCCTTTGGAATAAATTGTCTTGCCATTTGTTTAAGGTTACTCTGTTCCTTCTTCCCAGCGACAGCGAGTGGGAGAAGTACAGGCGTGGAAAAGTACAGAGCAGTTTCGAAGCAGAAAGGAGAAATTGCATCTTGAATTGCTTTAATCAGAAAACAGAGGACATTGGGGAAACACAGCAGCAGCTCAAAGTCAAACAGCCGCGTGTTTTTCTGATAACAAACAAGCTGAAACTCGGAGCAGCTGATTCAAATTCAGCGCCGTTTTGAGACACGGGCGAGGGGAGGAGCCGACAGCACAGCAGAACAACGCAGTTAAACGAGGCAGTCTTCCCAGCGACAGCGAGTGGAAGCGACAGCGAGTGGGAGAAGTACAGGCGTGGAAAAGTACAGAGCAGTTTCGAAGCAGTTGGAAAGCAGGTTGACAGCTGCAGAAGAAACTAAACTTAAAAAAAAAAAAAAAAAAACCTCAACATGGTCTTCAAGCCAGTAATCTGTGACACCTGCTTGATGTGGGAAATCCGAGAAAACCCAGCGGAGCTAAACCAAGTGTGCGTAAAGTGCCGCGCGATCCAGGATTTGCATAAACTAGTAAGTATGCTAGAAATGGAGCTGGAAGAAGTGAGACAGCAACAGGATCTTGAGGAACTGGCACACCCACAATTCATGGAAGTCTGCATCACCCCTAACAGACTGAAAGCCACCAGGGAGATAGAAGGTCAGAACAGCTGGGTTCAGGTAGGCAGAAGCAGGGAAAAAAAGAAACTTCGTCAAACACAACCACCAGAAATCAAAACAACCAACAGATTTGAGTCACTTCAGAATTTTGATGAGCAGAACCAACAACAAGAGAATGAAAGGAACAACATCCAGGACCCTATTGACAGTGGTGACCAGACAGCAAAAAGAAGGGAGGTCATGATTGTTGGGGACTCCATATTGAGAAACACAGCAAGTTCAATTCGCAGTTTGGACCCCCTTACTACAACAGTGTGCTGCCTTCCGGGAGCCTCTGTCAAGCACATCACTGAGAACGTGGACAGGCTCCTAGAACGAACAGGAGACGACCCGGTAGTAGTCGTCCACATCGGTACAAACAACATTGGAAGAGACAGACCAAAATCCCTGCAAAATAAATTCAGAGAGCTAGGAAGGAAATTAAAAGAGAAAACCAAAACTGTGGTATTTTCTGGTATACTACCCGCACCTTGCAAAGGACCATATGGACAGCTGGAAATAATTAATCAAAACGCATGGCTGAAGACGTGGTGCACACGGGAAGGCTTCACCTATCTTGATCATTGGACCACATTCTACAACGAGGACTATCTGTATAGACGGGATGGACTGCACTTAAATAACAAGGGAACCAGTCTACTCGGAGAAAAGATCCTCGAGCAGGTTCGGAAGCATTTAAACTAGAAAGGAAGGGGGAGAAATCAACAAAAAAACAGAAGGGAGACCGCATCAAAACAAGAACAACAACTCAGGTAAGACAACCATTAAATGTATTTATCTAAATGCTAGAAGTATCAGAAACAAAATTTTAGAACTTGAAGCTACTGCACTAACAGGTAACTATGATGTGATAGGTGTTACAGAAACTTGGTTGTCTGAGAGTGATGGGGACGAATATAATATTTGTGGGTATACACTGTATAGGAAAGACAGGCAGGACAGAAGAGGAGGAGGGGTAGCGCTATACATAAGAAACAGTCTTGAAGCCCAGGTGTTAAACCTGGACAAAGAAAATAAAACCGAATCAATATGGGTCAGAATAACGGACAAAAATTCAAAAGGCATAATAATAGGAGCATGCTATAGACCGCCAGATTCAGACGGTGAGCACAATAATCTGTTATACAATGACATTAGAAATGTGTGTAGCAAAGGAGAAGCCATACTAATGGGGGATTTCAACTTCCCCCAAATAAAATGGGAAAACCCGGTGGGTAGCGCGAAGGATGAAATAGAAATGGTGGAAATGACAAATGACTGCTTCCTAACACAATTTGTGAAGGCACCGACTAGAGGGGAGGCATGCCTTGAT
Organism: Polyodon spathula; assembly: GCF_017654505.1. Taxonomy (NCBI): domain Eukaryota; kingdom Metazoa; phylum Chordata; class Actinopteri; order Acipenseriformes; family Polyodontidae; genus Polyodon; species Polyodon spathula. The sequence goes on from NC_054555.1 coordinate 15,589,399, forward strand.
TTAGTCTTTTCAAATAACGAAGATAGAATAACTAAAACAGAGGTCAGAGAACCACTGGCAAACTCAGACCATAACATGGTCTCATTTGAAGTGTTTTTTAAATCCCCAAAAGTAAAGACTAAAGTTAAGGTTTACAATTTTAGAAAAGCAAACTATGAAGGCATTAAACAGAGACTAACAGAAGTAGAATGGAGTAAAATAGAGAAAACACCCACAGAAAAAAAATGGTTGTTCTTCAAAAATGTAGTACTAGAGGCGCAAAACATTTTACATCCCTAAAGTAGACAAATCTAAATGTAAAACTAAATTGCCAAAATGGTTTAATAGATCAATTAAAAAAAATATTCAGCGAAAAAAGTCACTTTACAGAGCATTAAAAAAGGACCAAAAAGAAAGTACGCAGAAAGAGTACACAGAACTGCAAACACAAGTCAAAAAGGAAGTTAGAAAGGCCAAGAGAGAAATAGAAATGAACATTGCTAAGGGGGCTAAAACCAATTCCAAAATGTTTTTCCAATATTACAACAGCAAGAGAACATTCAAAGAGGAGATTAAATGTTTAAGAGATACAAATGGCAAAATCGTAGAGGAAGAAAAAAAAATAGCAAATATGTTAAATGATTACTTTTTCACAAGTTTTTACAAAGGAGGATACTGACAACATGCCCCACATGTCATCCAGTTCCTATCCAGTTTTAAATAACTTTAGCATAACTGAGGCAGAAGTGTTAAAGGGACTAGGAGCTCTTAAAATAAACAAATCCCCTGGGCCGGATGAGATCCTCCCAGTAGTACTCAAAGAAATGAAAGAAGTAATTTACAAACCGCTAACCAAGATCATGCAGCAGTCTCTTGACATAGGGGTTGTACTGACAGACTGGAAAATTACAAACTTAATACCGATCCACAAAAAGGGAAACAAAACTGAACCAGGTAACTACAAGACCAGTAAGCCTGACTTCTATTATATGCAAACTTATGGAAACTATAATAAGATCCAAAATGGAAAATTACCTATATGGTAACAGTGTCCTGGGAGACAGTCAGCAGTATGGTTTTATGAAAGGGAGATCGTGTCTAACTAACTTGCTTGATTTTTTTGAGGATGCAACATCGATAATGGATAATTGCAAGCATATGACATGGTTTATTTAGATTTCCAGAAAGCTTTTGACAAAGTCCCGCACAAAAGATTAATTCTCAAACTGAACGCAGTTGGGATTCAAGGAAACACATGTACATGGATTAGGGAGTGGTTAACATGTAGAAAACAGAAATTACTGATTAGAGGAGAAACCTCAGAATGGAGTGTGGTAACCAGTGGAGTACCACAGGGATCAGTATTAGGTCCTCTGCTATTCCTAATCTACATTAATGATTTAGATTCTGGTATAGTAAGCAAAACGGGCAAACTTGTTAAATTTGCAGACGACACAAAAGTAGGAGGAGTGGCAAACACTGTTGCAGCAGCAAAGGTCATTCAAAATGATCTAGACAAGATTCAGAACTGGGCAGACACATGGCAAATGACATTTAATAGAGAAAAGTGTAAGGTACTGCACGCAGGAAATAAAAATGTACATTATAAATATCATATGGGAGATACTGAAATTGGAGAAGGAATCTAGGAAAAAGACCTAGGAGTTTTTTTGTTGACTCAGAAGTGTCTTCATATAGACAATATGGGAACCTAACAAGAAGCCAGACTCCCAAACATTAACCCCAACCCCCCCAGTTTTGGGATCAATAAGCTACTAACAACCAAATGAGCAAGATGGGCCAAATGGCCTCCTCTCGTTTGTAAACTTTCCTATGTCTTATGTCTCTTATGTTCAATGTGGGGAAGCTATAAAAAAGGCTAACAAGATGCTCGGATACATTGTGAAAAGTGTTGAATTTAAATCAAGGGAAGTAATGTTAAAACTGTACAATGCACTTGTAAGACCTCATCTTGAATATTGTGTGCAGTTCTGGTCACCTCGCTATAAAAAGATATTGCTGCTCTAGAACGAGTGCAAAGAAGACCTGCGACCAGAATTATTCCGGGCTTAAAAGGCATGTCATATGCAGACAGGCTAAAAGAATTGAATCTGTTCAGTCTTGAACAAAGAAGACTACGTGGCGAACCTAATTCAAGCATTCAAAATTCTAAAAGGTACCTAAAAATGGTATGACAGTGTGACACAGGGGACTTTTTCAGCCTGAAAAAAGAAACAAGGACCAGGGGTCACAAATGGAGTTTAGAAAAAGGGGCATTCAGAACAGAAAATAGGAGACACTTTTTTACACAGAGAATTGTGAGGGTCTGGAATCAACTCCCCAGTAATGTTGTTGAAGCTGACAACCTGGGATCCTTCAAGAAGCTGCTTGATGAGATTTTGGGATCAATAAGCTACTAACAACCAAAACGAGCAAGATGGACCGAATTGCCTCCTCTTGTTTGTAAACTTTCTTATGTTCTTATGTTCTTATGTTCTTATGTTCTTGTCTAGTGCCTCACCTGGTCGGGAAGGAGATCTAACACCAAGCGTCATTCGATCTCTGTCACAGTATGGTATGGTTAAACTAGGTTAACTAGCACTCAAACAGTATACTTATACTTACTACGTACTCATATTGGACTACTCGTATAAGCAGATATTTTTTTATAAGTTAACTGCTCTTAGTCTAACCCGTTCTTACATGGAATTATTTACTGCATTCTCTATTTTTTGATCTTATTTGAATTTGATATTTTGCTCCTGAATTTATAGTACTTTACAACTGCTTTTATGTGTAATATGGTGCTGTAATTTGATACATTGTACTAATGGTATTTTGTAACAATTGTAAGTCACTCAGGATAATTGCTTATGCTAATAATAATAAATAATAAATAATAATAATAAATAATAATAATAATAATAATAATAATAATAATAATAAACAATCAAACAAAACAATGCTCCTAAACACTATTGAAAGCACACGACCAGTAATAAATACAAGCTTACTGGCTTTGCATTTTAATTGGCATTGCAAAAAAAAAAATTTAAAAATAAAAAATGTATTCTGGTTTAACTATTATACCTATCTCAGGTCTCCTAGGCTCCAACTACAAATGAAAGCTATAGGTAAAAGGTAACCCCTTTCCTTTTTCCAATCCACATGGCTCTGTATGGTTGTTTTAACCTTTGTAGTTAGGCTACCATAGCAGTGTCTGTAAATGCATGAACAATGTTATCCTCAAAATAATACAATAAAAAAAAGCTAGATTCAGAAAATGACATTCCATAGGATGTTTCCTTTTTTGGTCATTGTGACAGAAAGATAATGAGTTCTGGTGATAAATCTCCCTCCCGACCTGTGAGGGCACTAAAGAACGGGAGAAGACAGTTAATTTCCGGGACCTGGAAGTCGGTCAGCCTGGAAAGAAGAGAGACTCTGTTGTAAGACCGTATTGACCTGAAAGGTAAACAAGGGGCAGCTGCAAGTAATAAGGCAGCTGCAACTATTTACCAAGATGTCATGCAGGATTACTTATAGGGGCCAGGGTAACGCTGCTCTTTTCTTTCGTTTGGGTAAATGTTTGGAGAGAGAAGGAGCGAGAGAGGAGCTCTCGTTGTTAAAGAGAATTATGTGTTGTGTATTGTTGTGTTTGTCTTTGTAATTGTCTCTGTTTTTCACCACCAGACAGTTAAAGCACACCTCGGGAGCTGTCGCCAAGGGTCAGCACTGTCCAGAGCACCACTGCACACCACACTACCTGTGTCAGCACTGACCACCAGCATGACTGCACTCACCCAGGACTGGTGACAATGTGTTTGTTTTTGTTCGGAACTGTGCCCTGTTTTTGTTATCCCCGCGCTTTGTTGTGTATTGCCGGGGATTTATTTATTATACGGTCACCAGACCTGGAATATAAATAAAACACTTTTTCACTGGATTACCGTTGTCTGCCTGTCACTCCTGCACCGCATCACCATTATAGCTGTTCCCCTTCACCAGCCACTTTACCACACGAGGTGTCAGAGTAGGATGTACCACAATGCGCTGGCAGAGCTGCTGCAGGCACAGGAGAGCAGACGCGACGCAGAGGAGAGGAGGAGGGAGGAGCGCTACACGGCACTCATTGAACGGGTAGGGCTGGCCGTTGCCACAGCGACGGCCCCTACCGCAACACCGCTGATGTCACCCCTGAAGGTACGGGTGATGAAGATGTCAGCGGAGGATGACCCAGAGGCATACTTGGTGGCATTCGAGCGGCTGGCTACCGCGGTGGGATTTCTGGGCCAGCCAGTTGGGACCCTGCCTGATCAGGGAGGCTCAGGCAGCCTACCAAGCCATGAGTGACCATCACGCCACCGATTACGACCTGGTCAAACAGGCTATCCTCCGCTGCCTTAACATAACCGCGGAGACCCACTGGGCACGGTTTAGGAAATACCAGAGAGCCACAGAGACACGCCCCAGGGTGGTTGCAGAGCGATTGTGCGACCACATGGTACATTGGCTGACCCCCAGGAAGAAGACCGCCCAACAGATGGGGGAAGCCATTGTGGTCAAACAATTCTGCCATGTGGTCGGCGCCGAAACCCAGGCATGGGTATGGCGCTACAACTCTGACACCGTGGAGGAGGCGGTCAAATTGACCGAAGACTACGAAGACTCCTTAACTTCTGCCCGGGCGGGATACTGTCGGTCCCTGCCCGTCGCAATAGCCGATCTCTCTCTCCCTCTCCTCCCACACCACCCTCGTTCCCGAGACCCAGACCTCTGAGAACGCTGACACCATTGGGCCCCCTTGCCTCCCTCCCATGGAGACCAAGGTTGGCCCCTAGCTGGGGTAGAGGTGTTGCCCTTTCCCCGTTGTCCTACCAGCAGCGGGACAGATTTCTAACCTCTGCTCCCTCTGGCCCTCCTATCTGTTTTAGGTGCAACCAGCCAGGACATATGGCCAGGTCATGCCCCGCTGCCATGGAGTGTGATGTGGCCGGGTGCAATTGGGCACCTGAAACTGGTAAGCATGGGGAAAATGGTCACGAGGGGCCTTGTCTGATTAATGTTGTTTTAGGGAATGTGAAAACCCATGCATTAGTGGACACAGGGTGTGAGCAAACCTTGATTAGGACAGCTCTCCTGGGTGGTGTGTCGTGGCGGCCACAAGGTCAGGTGGCCATCTCCTGTATCCATGGAGACACGGCGGCATACCCCACCCTAAAAGTATATCTATCGGTAGGACCGATAAAACGTCACCTCGTAGTAGGGGTGGCAGAAAGGTTGCCACACCCAGTTATTCTGGGCCAAGACTGGCCAAAATTCAAACAATTAATGCAAATAATGGCAGTCTCAGCCACACGCGTAAACGTGGCAGAAAAAAAAGGAACGAATTGGTGATTTCCTTTTCATAACAAATAAGGAGAGATGGACCACGAAATGGGAGGGGGCATCTTTGAGACAAGGTTGTTGTCTGGTGGGAAAGGCCAGTTGAAGGGAGTGGGAACGTAGTGTGACCTAGAGGGAGAGGTTACTGGGCCAGCTAGGGCAGAGGTTATTCCAGCCCCTCTCAATGTACTGGACCTGTGGTACTTAAGCGTGGACATAGTGTGTGGCCAATATAATGACCCGTCACTAGTGCACGCTTGGGGGCAGGTCCGGTCTATTGAAGGTAAGGATGTTGATGGCGCTGGGGCGCTAGTATATCCACACTTCAGTATCAATGGGCAATTACTCTATAGGGCAAACCTAGCTAAGGGCACAGGACAGCCTGTAACATAATTGTTGGTTCTCCCGTCTTGTCGGACCAAGATCATGAGGCTGGCTCATGATATCCTTTTTGTGGGGCACCTCGGAGCCGAAAAGATGAGGGAACGGATATTGGCTCGATTCTATTGGATAAGTCTTCATACTGATGTGTCGAGATATGTAGCCACATGCCCAGACTGCCAACGAGTAGTGTCGGGTTGAGTGCGCCCTGCCCCTTTGGTCCCACTGCCGATTATTTTCACTCCTTTTAAGCGCATTGCAATGGACATAGTGGGCCCTTTGCTGCCTTCTGACTCTGGGTATACGCATATCTTACTAGTGGTGGATTATGCAACGCGATACCCAGAGGCAGTTCCATTGAGGTCCACTAGTGCCCCTGCAATAGCCACCGAGTTAGTGCAGATTATGGCTAGAGTAGGGATCCCCAAGGAGATCTTGACTGATCACGGAACCAATTTTTTGTCCAATACGTCACAGCAGGTGTACAAAATATTAAAAATACGTCCCATTAGGACGTCCGTTTATCATCCACAATCGGACGGTCTGGTGGAACGCTTTAATCAGACCCTAAAGTCAATGCTAAGATGGATTCATAACACAACATCGCTTCTTCCCTACCTCCTTTTTACAGTGAGAGAGGTGCCGCAGAGTTCACGGGATTCTCCCCCTTTGAGCTCCTGTACGGCCGGCAGCCTCGCGGCATCCTCGACCTGCTGAGAGAGGGGTGGAAGGAGCACAAAGGCTCGTCCAAGAATGTAGTGAAGCATATGCTCCTAATAAGAGATCATCTGGATTTGGCCGGTCGTTTGGCCCAGAACAACCTCAGATCGGTTCAGCACCGACAGCAGCAGCATTACCACAGAAATGCACAGATTCGAACCTTTCAACCAAGGGACAAGGTAATGCTGCTACTTCCCTCATCAGAATCAAAACTATTTGCTAAATGGCAGGGGCCGTATAAAGTGAATAATGAAATTAGACAGCCCGATCGCCGTAATGAACGTGAAATTTACCATGTCAATTTGTTAAAGCCCTGGCAGGCAAGGGAGGTCTTATTTATAGCCCCAGGCAAATGGAGGATGATTTATGCCCCAGAGACTCCTAGCACAAGAATGATTTCAATGGGGGAACAATTGGTTCTGGATCAGCAAAGAGAGCTGCGTAAGCTTATTGAGGAGTTCAACAATGTTTTTTCTGATGTGCCCGGCAGAACAAACTTAGTTGAATATGTCATTATCTCGCCACCAGGTGTCACAGTGTGAGAGAGATCATACCGGATCCCGGAAAGTCGACAAAGTGGTGTTCACAAAGAGGTATGGGATATGCTCAAACTTTGGGTGATTGAACCTTCCAGGAGAGAGTGGTGCAGTCCAGTTGTCATAGTGGCCAAGAAAGACAGCACCAACTGCTTCTGCATGGATTTCAGAAAGGTAAACGCTATTGCTAAGTTTGATGCATATCCTATGCTTTAGGTCGACAAACTTTTAGACAGACTGGAAAAGCAAGGTTTATTTCCACTCTGGACCTGACAAAGGGATACTGGCAGAGAAAACCACATTTTCAACACTAGAAGGGCTGTTCCACTTTAAAACCATGCTATTTGGGCTACATGTTGTGCCCGCTTCCTTTCAGAGACTGATGGACCAGGTTTTACGCCCACATCATGAATATGCAGCAGCGTATTGCCACAGTCATAAACATTAGATTTAAACAAAATACAATGTATTGACTTAGCAGTTATCAAGCCAATGGGCCTCATTTGCTAAAGAGCACTAAATTTAGAGTTAGAGCGCACATAAAGTAGTGAGCCTAACGTGAGCGACAAATCTAAATTTACTGCCCCATTTACATGCCATAGCGAGCACAATCGTGTGCTTTAGAACACTATTAGAAAGCTAACGGTTTTCCTCAGCGCTCATACAGTGCGAGACGGAGAAGATTACGGTAGCTTGTGGCAAAGTGGCTGGTGGAGGGGAACAAGTGTAGCGGTGATGCGATGCAAGAGTGACAGGCACACAAAGATATCCAGTGAAAAGTGCTTTTATTTGTAATCCAGGTCTGGTGACCGTCAAATACTAAATCCCAGGCTATACACAACAATGTGTAAAGCGTGGGGATAGCAATAACAGGGCACAGTCCCGAACAAAAACAAACACACGGTCACCAGTCCTAGGTGAGTGCAGACGTGAGGGTGCGGTGGTGAAGACACGGGTAATTCGTGATGGTTGGTGCAGTGGTGATCCGGTTCATGCTGACCCTCGCGACAGCTCCAGATTTGTGCGTTTAGCGGTCTAGTGGTGAAAACACAGACAGTTATTTACACAGACACAAACAACACACAACACTCTTTCTTTTCTTTTAATGAGAGCTCCTCTCTCGATCCTTCTCTCTCTCCAGCGTTTTATCCAAACAAAGGAAAAGATCAGCGTTACCCTGGCCCCTATATGTAATCCCGCATGATATCTAGCTAAACGGTTGCAGCGGCCTTATTACTTGCAGCTGCCCCTCGTTTACCTTTCAAATCAATACGGTCTTACAACAGAGTCTCGCTTCTTTCCAGGCTGACCCACTTCCCGGTCCCGGAAACGAACTGTCAGGTCAGCCCTTCCAGATACTTCTCCTCTCGTTCTTTAGCACCCTCACAGGTCGGGAGGAAGATTTATCACCAGAACTCATATATCCGTCACATAACTATATGGTACAACAGGCAGAAAACATAAACTAATAATCATATGAAAAAAATATATTTATTGATTTAAAGTCGTTATAATTTATAAATCACAAACAATACAATGTGTCTTGCCTGGTTCGCGGTCTTCTGCATAAATGTCATTTCATTTTCTTAGATACTTTTAAGAAATTTGATGTGCTAGAAATCTGCATAATTAAAAAAAAAATATGCCAAACTCTTTCAGATAGACATCAACTGCAAATTCAGTCTTATACTGGTGCCGGGGTGTACTTTTCTTCAGTTTCAATTGCAGAGAATGGTGTTCCTTTTCATTTTGACACGTACAGTGAAGAAATTAAAAATGCTGTTAAGGATATGCAGCTCAGTGAAACAACGACAACAGCTTCATTTGAAGTACAGTTGCAAGAGAATGTTTACAAGAAGGGCTTATTTAAGAAATAACCCATGACAGGACAAAACAATTCTTACTGCACACCTTGGGTGCATTGCGAGGCACGAGGCCGCAGGCCGACTCCCTTCAACCACCAGGAAGTGCAGTAAGAATTGTCTTACCGCACACCCTGGAGTGGGTTATTTCACTTATAAAATGGCTACTTTTTTTTTAAGGAAAAAATTAGAAATGTATTATGTATCCTTCCACTAAGAAAAAAATAGTCCCTGAATACTTAAATTTTGTACTTTTTTATTTTCCATAAACATTACATTGAACATTCCCATTTATTGTAAAAGTTTTGAGATAAAATGGCATTTGGGAATTGAAAGCAAACTGATTTCCCACATCTGAGGGAGGATTCACGAAACAGTCAAACATTGCACTTGCACTTAACATCGAGGGAGGAGCTACTGATTGTTGTTTTGTTTTTTGTGTGTAGGAAATAATCCTACACTGGTTTCGCGGTCTTCAAGTGAAGCGGACCAATAATTTCAGAGACTGTTTTCACACCGATGGCCAGTAACCAGCATAATTTCCTTAGATTGTAAACCAGCATTAGATGCTATGTAGTCTAAATGACTTCCGTGTCATTTTGCACAGTGCTGCAGTCCTTCTGTCCGCAGCTAGCCCAATAGAATTCTATGCCAAACCCGACCTTGTTTAAAAGCCCAACAGTTCTTTCAGAAGAGAGCAGCAGAGATTTAAATTTAGTTTTAAATGTTTCTGAAATCAGAGGGTAGTGGCGATTTACATATTGCATACTCACTAGTCAGTTTTATAAGGCGATATTTAGTTTATTTGTATATATTACATGCTGAGTGAGACTTGCGTGGTGATTTCTCAGATGGCTTTGAATAAAGTATTACTGCGACTGCTTACCTCAGAGTTTTCTTTGTTCTGTTCGCTGACAAAATACCATAGTATATTTGCTATTTTTCAGTAATTCTTAGTGACAGAGATGAAAAATAGATTGATGGGTGATATAAATGCTGTTTCAGTTGTATGTTGACATTTTTACCTACAGAAACACTGTTTAGATAATTGTTACTATTAAGGTGTAATGTGACAGGATGACGCTGAGTGTAGATGTCAGGCCAGATGCAGGAAGAATAACAAGAGTACTGCAGGTACGTTGCAATGGCACTTGAGCTGTTTTATTTTCAAATAACAAAAATAAATAAAACATTTTAACAAAAAGACACTTGCTCACACAGCAAAATAAAAGAATTAAACAAAATAATCACATACACACACACAAAAAAAAAAACTCCAGGTCAGGCTGGGCAAATCGCCTTCACTGTTCCTGTACGTTTTGTTTTAAATATCTCCTCTCGCTCTCTCGCTCTCTTGCTCTCCCGCTCTCCCTCTCTCCTGTTCTCCACTTCTGAACACTCACCACGACTGCAGAGAGCTGCAGGCTTTTATGCAGATGACCATCTCCTGGTTAGCAATAAATTAAACAATTAATTAATAGGGAGATGATCACTTTCTGCACAAGGTTTTTAATTGTGGATGGGACTTCCCATCCACGCTACAAAACACAAAAACAAAACAAAACAAAGCGGCTATGCCATCATAAATATAATAACAAAACACACTCATTCACCGACATTTATATATAAACAATAAACACAAATAAATAATAATACAATCACAAAATAAACTGCACAGGGGCGGAGGGGGAGGCCCTGTTCTAAAAATAAATAAATAGATTCTACTGTCCTGCTACATATACCCCTCCTTGTGCGAAGCACACATGGCCCCAATGGCCACTTCCCCTCTCAGTCTCAAAGTCCCGGAAGAGGGGTCTGGAATAATACTTCTCCCATTTGTGGACTCAGGGTCTAACGGGGTGCTGGGGTTGGCACTCTTTGCGGCCGGGTGGATTTCTTCCCCGCTCCCCTCAGCAGCTTATGCAGGGTCGGCTGAGGTCCATCAGCCTCCTGGTCCCTCCCTCGACGATGAGAGAGGCAGCACCGGTTCCTTTCCCTCATGTGGTTGAGGCAGAGGCAGCTCCTGCTCCTCTCCTCCTGACCGTAGGGGTAGTGAAGGTGGTGGTGAAGGTAGTGGAGGTGATAGAGGTGATGGTGGGGAAGGCGATGAAGGTGGCGATACCAGCAAGCATCCTCCCTCTTCTGGTGGGGCTGGAGGCAGAGGAAGCTCCTGCTCCTCTCCTCATGATTGTGGGGGTGGTGAAGGAAGTGGTGTTCTGCCAGCAGGTCTCTTCCTTCTGCTGGCAGAGGTGGGACCAGCAGACACACTCTCTCTGCTGGTAGAGTAGAAGCCAGCAGGCATGCACCTTCTACTGGCGGAGGTGGATGCAGAGGCAGCTCCTGCTCCTCTCATCATGCTGGGGGTGATAGTGGTGGCGGTGATGGGAGTGAAGGTGGTGAGACCAGCAAGAATCCTCCATCTGCTGGTGGGGGTGACTCCAGCAGGCATGCTCCCTCTGCTGGCGGAGGTGGGAGCGATGGGTAGTCCTCCCACGACGGTGGAGCTGCCAACAGCAGGCAATCGCCCTCTGCTGGTGGAGGTGGGGGAGGTGAGTTGTCCTCCCCCGTTGTTAAAGGCAAACCAGCAGGCAATCCCTCTGCTGGTGGAGGTGGGAGCGACGGGCACTCCTCCCAAGGTGATGGAGGCACCACCAGCAGGCATTCTCCCTCTGCTGGTGGAGGGGGAAGAGGCAAGTCTTCCTCCCCAGGATTCGGAGGCAACACCAGCAGGCAATCCCTGTCTGTTGGTGGAGTTGGGAGTGAGGGGCAGTCCTCCCACAGAGATGGAGCTACCACCAGCAGGTATTCGCCTTCTGCTGGTGGACGTGGGAGTGGCAAGCTGTCCTCCCACAGAGCTGGAGGTGGAGCTAGTAGGTATTCTCCCTCTGCTGGTGGAGGTGGGAGAGGTAAGCAGTCCTCCCAGAGTGGTGAAGGGGGAACCAGCAGGCATTCTTCCTCTGCTGGGGCAGGCTTGGGCTGTGGCTGTTCGGAATCATCCCTCTTGGGTGTTGGCTGGGTCTGGTCTCTCGCCCAGAACCACTCTGCCCCATCTCCTACCAGGCCCTGGTTCCAGGCCTCCTCATATTGGGGGTCGCCATAGGGGCAGGCCTCCTGAATGTGCCCAAACTCACCACACGCTCCGCACATGGGGGCCCCTTCAGCCCTCCATTCTTCCTGCTCAGCTGCCCAGTCCAGGGGTCCAAACCGAGTTGGAGCCCGGGTTCACCACCTCTTCTGCTGCTTCTCATTCCCCTTTCCCACCTTTCTCTCTCCAAAAAATTTGTGCTGTGGTTGATCCGACAAGGACACCACGTGTGACAGGATGATGCTGAGTGGCGACACCAGGCCTGATGCAGGAAGAATAAAAGAGCACTGCAGGTATGGTACAATGGCGCTTGCGCCATTTTATTTTCAAATAACAAAAATATATAAAAAGGTTTTAACAAAAAGACACTTGCTCACACAGCAAAATAAAAGATTTAAACAAAATAATCACAAACACAAAAAGAAAATAATAAACTCCAGGTCAGGCTGGGCAAATCGCCTTCACTGTTCCTGTATGTTTTGTTTTAAATATCTCCTCTCGCTCTCTCACTCTCTTGCTGTCCTGCTCTCCTGCTCTCCTGTTCTCCCCTTCTGAACACCCACCACGACTGCAGAGAGCTGCAGACTTTTATGCAGGTGACCATCTCCTGATTATCAATAAATTAAACAATCAATTAATAGGGAGATGGCCACCGTCTGCACAAGGTTTTTAATTGTGGATGGGACTTCCCATCCACGCTAACAAACACAAAAACAAAACAAACACGGCTATGCTGTCATTAATATTAATAACATTTATATACGAAAAAGTATTTGCCTCCTGTTTGATTTTCAGCATTTTTGCATATTTTTGACACTGAATGTTAACAGATCTGTAACCAAAATCTAATATTAGATAAAAGGGACCCTGAGTGAACAAATAACACAAAATGTTGATACTTATTTCACTTATTTATTAAAGAATGTTATACAACACCCAATGCCCTAGACTCATAACTAGTTACACCACCTTAAGCAGCAATAACTGCAACAAACGCTTCCTGTAGGTATTGCTCTGTCTCTCACAGCACCATGGAGGAATTTTGGCCCAATTCTTCATGCAGAACTGCTTCAACTCAATGACATTTGTGGGTTTTTCAGCATAAACTGCTCATTTCAGGTCCTGCCACAACATCTGAATGGGGTTTTCTTGTTCTTCAACCATTCTGATGTAGATTTGCTTGTGGGTTTCGGATCATTTTCTTGCTGCATGGCCTAGCTGCGCTTTAGCTTCAGCTGATGTATGGATGGCCTGACATTCTGATGGCAAGTCGTTCAGGTCCTGATGCAGCAAAGCATCCCCAAATCATGACACTACCACTACCATGCTTGACTGTTGGTATGAGGTTCTTACTGTGGTATGCAGCGTTTGGTTTTCGCCAGACATAACGGGGCCAATGTTGGCCAATAAGTTCCACTTTTGACTCATCTGTCCATAGAACATTGTTCCAGAACTCTTGAGGATCACCCAGGTGCTTTTTGGCAAACTTGAGACAAGCATTCATGTTCTTCTTAGTGAGCAGTGGTTTCTGCCTTGCTACTCTGCCTTGAATCCCATTTTTTCCCAGTGTCTTTCTGCTGGTGGAGTCATGAACACTGACCTTAGCTAAGTCGAGATAATCCTGCAGATCCCTGGATGTTGTTCTAGAGTTCTTTGTGACTTCCTGGACGATTGTACGCCTTGCTCTTGGAGAGATTTTGGCAGGATGACCACTCCTGTGAAGATTCAATACTGTCCCAAACTTTCTACATTTGGACAGTATAGCTCTGACTGTGGTTTGGTGGAGCCCCAGAGCCTTAGAAATGGCTTTGTAACCCTTTCCATACTGATAGGCATCAACAAATGTTTTCCGGTCCTCAGGAATTTTTTTTGATCGTAGCGTGATGTGCCTCTAAAACCTGTGTGCTGAAAACTTCACTCTGATGGTAATGCCCAAAGTTAGTCAGATTTAAATTGGGCAGGGCTGGCCCAAATCAGGCCTGACTGAATACTTTTTCATGGCACTATATAAACAATAAACACAAATAAATAATAATACAAAAACAAAATAAGTTGCACAGGGGTGGAGGGGGAGACCCCATTCTAAAAATAAATAAATAGATTAAACCAGCAGGTCTTTCCTACCGTCCTGCTACATGTAGTAATATTAATAGATCAGGTAAGTAAGTTGGTCTAAGATGTCATAGCCGTGCGGTAAGACAATTCTTACTGCACAGTCATGTGATCTTGTTAAGCCAATCACTGCACTTAATTTATCCAAGCCATTTTATAAATATTGTTGCTGACAAGGACAATGAAGTTGTATTATTTGGAAAAATAGCACTAATTCTTATCCATAATAATAGTGTGTGCTTCCTGGTTCATGTTCACCGGTCCGTCTTTTGCTTGTTTCACATTTGTTTATTTATCGGGAAATTCTTAGCTGAAATGTCTTTTAGAAAGTGATATTCTAACACAGTGTGCGTGGTAGCTATTAAAGAGATACTTGCAAAGGCTATCAAAATATTTGAGATGAACTGTGTTATTGTCCCATATATAACCTGCAGTAGTTGATGCCAAGTATTTTTTCATACAATAATTAAGATTTGTATTCTCACCCTTCAGTCCATTACTCTCTGTGTTCTTGCAGAAAAATAAATAATATTTACAGTTTCCCAGATATAGGGTTTAAAATGCCTGTTATGGTATATGTTTTTATATATAATAAAACTGAAGTTATTGATGGGTCAGTAGAAAAAAATGTAAAGAAGTTGCTACCAAACCTTCCCTCTCAACTTTTAAAATCTGTGCTGGACAAATTATATGAGGTTGGAGCAGATAAGCTGGAGAACTTGGAGCTTGTGGAAGTGGAAGTGGAAGAGACTACCCGCTGCTCCCACCTTTGTCACCAGGGGAAAAGATCCTCGAGCAAAGATCCTCGAGCAGGTTCAGAAGCATTTAAACTAGAAAGGAAGGGGGGAGAAATCAACAAAAAAACAGAAGGGAGACCGCATCAAAACAAGGACAACAACTCGGGTAAGACAACCATTAAATGTATTTATCTAAATGCTAGAAGTATTTCTAAATTTTAGAACTTGAAGCTACTGCACTAACAAGTAACTATGATGTGATAGGTGTTAAGAAACTTGGTTGTCTGAGAGTGATGGGGACGAATATAATATTTACTATATAATATATACGGACAGCGTGCCCCACATGTCTTCCAGTTCCTATCCAGTTTTAAATAACTTTAGCATAACCGAGGCGGAAGTGTTAAAGGGACTAGGAGCTCTTAAAATAAACAAATCCCCTGGGCCGGATGAGATCCTCCCAGTAGTACTCAAAGAAATGAAAGAAGTAATTTACAAACCGCTAACCAAGATCATGCAGCAGTCTATTGACACAGGAGTGGTACCGACAGACTGGAAAATTGCAAACGTAATACCAATCCACAAAAAGGGAAACAAAACCGAACCAGGTAACTACAGACCAGTAAGCCTGACTTCTATTATATGCAAACTTATTCAAACTATAATAAGATCCAAAATGGAAAATTACCTATATGGTAACAGGGTCCTGGGAGACAGTCAACATGGTTTTAGGAAAGGGAGATTGTGTTTAACTAACTTGCTTGATATTTTTGAGGATGCAACATCGATAATTGCAAAGCATATGACATGGTTTATTTAGATTTCCAGAAAGCTTTTGACAAAGTCCCGCACAAAAGATTAATTCTCAAACTGAACGCAGTTGGGATTCAAGGAAACACATGTACATGGATTAGGGAGTGGTTAACATGTAGAAAACAGAAATTACTGATTAGAGGAGAAACCTCAGAATGGAGTGAGGTAACCAGTGGTGTACCAGAGGGTTCAGTATTAGGTCCTCTGCTATTCCTAATCTACATTAATGATTTAGATTCTGGTATAGTAAGCAAACTTGTTAAATTTGTAGACGACACAAAAATAGGAGGAGTGGCAAACACTGTTTCAGGGGCAAAGGTCATTCAAAATGATCTGGAAAAGATTCAGAACTGGGCAGACACATGGCAAACGACATTTAATAGAGAAAAGTGTAAGGTACTGCACACAGGAAATAGAAATGTGCATTATAAATATCATATGGGAGATATTGAAATTGGAGAAGGAATCTAAGAAAAAGACCTAGGAGTTTTTGTTGACTCAGAAATGTCTTCATCTAGACAATGTGGGGAAGCTATAAAAAAGGCCAGCAAGATGCTTGGATACATTGTGAAAAGTGATGAATTTAGTCAAGGGAAGTAATGTTAAAACTGTACAATGCACTAGTAAGACCTCATCTTGAATATTGTGTTCAGTTCTGGTCACCTCGCTATAAAAAAAGATATTGCTGCTCTAGAAAGAGTGCAAAGACGTGCGACCAGAATTATTCTGGGTTTAAAAGTCATGTCATATGCAGACAGGCTAAAAAAAATTGAATCTGTTCAGTCTTGAACAAAGAAGACTACGCGGCGACCTAATTCAAGCATTCAGAATTCTAAAAGCTATTGACAATGTCGACCCAAGGGACTTTTTCGACCTGAAAAAAGAAACAAGGACCAGGGATCACAAATGGAGATTAGACAAAGGGGCATTCAGAACAGAAAATAGGAGGCACTTTTTTACACAGAGAATCGTGAGGGTCTGGAATCAACTCCCCAGTAATGTTGTTGAAGCTGACACCCTGGGATCCTTCAAGAAGCTTCTTGATGAGATTCTGGCATCAATAAGCTACTAACAACCAAACGAGCAAGATGGGCCGAATGGCCTCCTCTCGTTTGTAAACTTTCTTATGTTCTTATGTACCTGCTGCCCCCACCTGCATCAGCAGGTGACTGCCCCTCCTACCTCTACCGCCATGGGAGGACTGCCTTCGCTCCTACCTCCACCGTCATGGGAGGATGACTTGCCACTCCCACCTCCACCGCCCTGGGAGGACTACCTCCGCTGCCAGCTCCACCGCCAGGGGAGGACTACCTGCCGCTCCCACCTCCACCGCCAGGGGAGGACTACCTGCCGCTCCCACATCCACCACCAGGGGAGGACTACCTGCCGCTCCCACCTCCACCGCCCTGGGAGGACTACCTCCGCTGCCAGCTCCACCGCCAGGGGATGACTACTCCAGGCCTGCAACGCCTAGGCCTGCCGAGCCTGCACCATCTAAGGCTGCCGAGCCTGCACCGTCTTTTTCACCATGTGACAAAACTAAAATGGAACATTTTGGCCTAAATGCAAAGCATTGTGTTTGGCGCAAACCCAGCACAGCACATCACCCAAAGAACACCATCCCTACTGTGAAGCATGGTGGTAGAAGCATCATGTTATGGGGATGTTTCTCATCAGCAGGGACTGGGGCACTTGTTAGTATAGGAGGAAAAATGAATGGAGCAAAGTACAGAAAAAGTCCTTTAAGAAAACCTGCTGCCCCCTACAAGAAAGCTGAAACTGGGACAGAAGTTCACTTTTCAGAATGAGAACGACCGAAAGCACACAGCCAAAGCTACAATGGAGTGGCTAAGGAACATAAAGGTAAATGTCCTTGAGTGGCCCAGTCAGAGCCCCGACCTAAATCCAATTGAAAATGTGTGGCATTACTTGAATATTGCTGTCCATCAAAGCTCCCCATGGAACTTGACAGAGCTTGAACAGTTTTGTAAAGAAGAATGGTCAAATATTGCCAAATCTAGGCGTGCAAATTTGGTAGAGACCTATCCCAACAGACTCACACTCTAATTGCTGCCAAAGGTGCTTCCACCAATTATTAACTCAGGGGGGTGGAGACTTATCCAATTATGATCTTTCAGTTTTGTATTTTTAATATATAATCTTTTTCTCAATAAAAACTTTTTTTTTCCCCTTAAGTGTGGATTATGGTGTTTATATAAGTGGGAAAAAAATCCTCATTTAAATGCATGAAACTCTGAGGCACTGAAACAACAAAATGTGAAAAGAGTTCAAGGGAGTGTAGACTTTCTATAGGCACTGTGTTTGTGTACATTGCAAGTTCAACAATATATATTTCAATATATATATATATATATATATATATATATATATATATATATATATACACACACACAGTGCCTTGCAAAAGTATTCAGACCCCTGACCAATACTCTCATATTACTAAATTACAAATGGTACACTGAAACTTTGTTCTGTTCAATATTTTATTTTAAAACACTGAAACTCAAAATCAATTATTGTAAGGTGACATTGGTTTTATGTTGGGAAATATTTTTAAGAAAAATAAAAAACTGAAATATCTTGCTTGCATAAGTATTCAACCCCCACACATTAATATTTGGTAGAGCCACCTTTCGCTGCAATAACAACATTAAGTCTTTTGGGGTAAGTATGTACCAGTTTTGCACACAGTGTCAGAGTAATTTTGGCCCATTCTTCTTGGAAGATTTGTTCCAGGTTGTTCAGGTTGGTTGGACGACGCTTGTGGACCGCAATTTTCAAATAGTACCACAGATTCTCAATGGGATTGAGATCAGGACTTTGACTGGGCCACTGTAGGACATTCACCTTTTTGTCCTTGAGCCATTCCAATGTTGCTTTGGCCTTGTGCTTGGAATCATTGTCCTGCTGAAAGGTGAATTTCCTCCCAAGCTTCAGTTTTTTAGCAGACTGAAGCAGATTTCTTGCAGTATTTTCCTGTATTTTGCTCCATCTATTCTTCCTTCAATTGTAACAAGATGCCCAGTCCCTGCTGATGAGAAGCACCCCCACAACATGATGCTGCCACCACCATACTTCACTGTAGGGGTGGTGTGTCTTGAGGCATTAGCAGTGTTAGGTTTGCACCACACATAGCGCTTTGAGTTTTGGTCAAAAAAGCTCTATCTTGGTCTCATCTGACCACGAAACCTTTTCCCACGTTGCAGCTGGGTCACTCTCATGCTTTCTGGCAAACTCCAGACGTGCTTTCAGATGGTACTTTTTGAGTAACGGCTTCTTTCTTGCCACCCTCCCATACAGGCCAGTGTTATGCAGAGCTCTTGATATGGTTGACTGGTGCACCATTACTCCAGTCCCAGCCACTGAACTCTGTAGCTCCTTCAAAGTGATTGTTGGCCTCTCTATGGCTTCTTTCACAAGTGTCCTTCTTGTTTGAGCGTTGAGTTTTGAGGGACAGCCTTTTGTTGGCAGTGCCTGGGTGGTGTGATGCAGCTTCCACTTCCTGATTATTGATCCAACTGTGCTCACTGGCATATCCAAACACTTGGATATTATTTTGTACCCTTTCCCTAATCTATACATTGTATTACTTTATCTCTAACTTCTGTACAGTGCTCTTTGGTCTTCATTTTCCTTCAGATTCACAGCCTTACCAATGATCCTTCAACAGTGGGGTTTTTATCCAGAAAATGTGACAGCAACTTTAATGGTTCACAGGTGGAGGCCAATGGTAAGGTAATTGTGTCCTCGTTAGGGCAATTTCTTTCATCGGTGCAAACTGGGAGCTTCCACAGCACAGGGGTTGAATACTTATGCAAGCAAGATGTTTCAGTTTTTTATTTTTCTTAAAAATATTTCCCAACATAAAACCAATGTCACCTTACAATAATTGATTCTGAGTTTCAGTGTTTAAAAATAAAATATCAAACAGAACGAAATTTCAATGTACCATTTGTAATTTGGTAATATGAGAGAATTGGTCAGGGGTCTGAATACTTTTGCAAGGCACTAATATATATATATATATATATATATATATATATATATATATATATATATATATTATATATATACACATACACACAGTACCAGTCAAAAGTTTGAGTACACTTGCTGGAAACTAGATTTTTTTCATAATTGACAATGTTTTATGTTGTATACGTTTCTGTAAATTTGAAAATGAAAACACATGTTACAATATACAAAACAAAAGGGGTATCAAAGCAATGTTCAAGAAAATTGAAAATTGTCTCTAAATCTTGGATTCCTCAAAATAGCCACCCTTTGCCTTAATAACAGCCTCACAAACATAAGAACATATTGACGGCCCATCTTGCTCGTTTGGTTGTTAGTAGCTTATTGATCCCAAAATCTCATCAAGCAGCTTCTTGAAGGATCCCAGGGTGTCAGCTTCAACAACATTACAGTTGATTCCAGACCCTCACAATGTGTAAAAAAGTGTCTCCTATTTTCTGTTCTGAATGTTCCTTTTTCTAAACTCCATTTGTGACCCCTGGTCCTTGTTTCTTTTTTCAGGGCTGAAAAAGTCCCTTGGGTCGACATTGTCAATACTTAGAATTCTGAATGCTTGAATTAGGTCGCCACGTAGTCTTCTTTGTTCAAGACTGAACAGATTCAATTCTTTTAGCCTGTCTGCATATGACATGCCTTTTAAGCCCGGAATAATTCTGGTCGCTCTTCTTTGCACTCTTTCTAGAGCAGCAATATCTTTTTTATAGCGAGGTGACCAGAACTGGGGTTTACAAGTGCATTGTACAGTTTTAACATTACTTCCCTTGATTTAAATTCAACAACAATGTATCCGAGCATCTTGTTAGCCTTTTTTATAGCTTCCCCACATTGTCTAGATGAAGACATTTCTGAGTCAACAAAAACTCCTAGGTCTTTTTCATAGATTCCTTCTCCAATTTCAATATCTCCCATATGATATTTATAATGTACATTTTTATTTCCTGCATGCAGTACCTTACACTTTTCTCTATTAAATGTCATTTGCCATGTATCTGCCCAGTTCTGAATCAGATCATTTTGAATGACCTTTGATTGTTTGCCACTCCTCCTAGTGTCAAATTTAACAAGTTTGCTTACTATACCAGAATCTAAATCATTAATGTAGATTAGGAATAGCAGAGGACCTAATACTGATCCCTGTGGTACACCGCTGGTTACCACACTCCATTCTGAGGTTTTTCCTCTAATCAGTACTTTCTGTTTTCTACATGTTAACCAAATTGTACATGTGTTTCCTTGAATCCCAACTGCGTTCAGTTTGAGAATTTAATCTTTTGTGCGGGACTTTGTCAAAAGCTTTCTGGAAATCTAAATAAACCATGTCATATGCTTTGCAATTATCCATTATCGATGTTGCATCCTCAAAAAAATCAAGCAAGTTAGTTAGACACGATCTCCCTTTCCTAAAACCATGTTGACTGTCTCCCAGTACCCTGTTACCATATAGGTAATTTTCCATTTTGGATCTTATTATAGTTTCCATAAGTTTGCATATAATAGAAGTCAGGCTTACTGGTCTGTAGTTACCTGGTTCAGTTTTGTTTCCCTTTTTGTGGATCGGTATTACGTTTGCAATTTTCCAGTCTGTCGGTACCACCCCTGTGTCAAGAGACTGCTGCATGATCTTGGTTAGCGGTTTGTAAATTACTTCTTTCATTTCTTTGAGTACTACTGGGAGGATCTCATCCGGCCCAGGGGATTTGTTTATTTTAAGAGCTCCTAGTCCCTTTAACACTTCTGCCTCAGTTATGCTAAAGTTATTTAAAACTGGATAGGAACTGGATGACATGTGGGGCATGTTGTCAGTATCTTCCTTTGTAAAAACTTGTGAAAAGTAATCATTTAACATATTTGCTATTTTTTTTTCTTCCTCTATGATTTTGCCATTTGTATCTCTTAAACATTTAATCTCCTCTTTGAATGTTCGCTTGCTGTTGTAATATTGGAAAAACATTTTGGAATTGGTTTTAGCTCCCTTAGCAATGTTCATTTCTATTTCTCTCTTGGCCTTTCTAACTTCCTTTTTGACTTGTGTTTGCAGTTCTGTGTACTCTTTCTGTGTACTTTCTTTTTGGTCCTTTTTTAATGCTCTGTAATTTTTTTCGCTGAATATTTTTTTTAATTGATCTATTAAACCATTTTGGCAATTTAGTTTTACATTTAGATTTGTCTACTTTAGGGATATAATTGTTTTGCGCTCTAGTACTACATTTTTGAAGAACAACCATCCTTCTTCTGTGGGTGTTTTCTCTATTTTACTCCAATCTACTTCTGTTAGTCTCTGTTTCATGCCTTCATAGTTTGCAAACTTTTGGGGATTTAAAAAGCACTTCAAATGAGACCATGTTGTGGTCTGAGTTTGCCAGTGGTTCTCTGACCTCTGTTTTAGTTATTCTATCTTCGTTATTTGAAAAGACTAAATCAAGGCATGCCTCCCCTCTAGTGGGTGCCTTCACAAATTGTGTTAGGAAGCAGTCATTTGTCATTTCCACCATGAGACATTCGGTTAACAAGTTTCAGCAGGAAATCAGACATGTCTTCCCAGCTCTTCTGCAGCAATTCCCAGAGATGTAGGGCACTTGTGGGTAGCTTTGCTTTGACTCTTCTGTCCAGTTCATCCCATACAAGTTCTATGGGATTGCGGTCTGGAGACTGGGCAGGCCAGGTCATTAGATTGAGTTGTCCTTCACTTTTCTTCTTCACAAATAGTTCTTGCACGACTTTGAGGTGTGTTTCGGGTCATTATCTTGCTGAAGAATGAAGGACTGCCCAACTAGCCATAATCCTGATGGAATGACATGCCTCTGAAGTATGCTGTGATAGCCATTCTTGTTGAGCTTACCATGGACTTGATAAAGTTCACCAACTCTGTCACCAGCAAAGCAACCCTAGACCATGACACTGCCTCCTCCATGCTTGATAGTGGGAACCACACATGCAGAACTCATGCACTCATCCTCTCTGTGTCAACCAAATACTCGGCTTTTGGACCCAAATATTTCAAATTTTGACTCATCGGTCCATAAGACCGACTTTCACTCCTCAAACATCCAGTTTCTGTATTTTTTGGCACAGGCAAGTCTCTTCCTCTTATTCTGCACTCTTAACAACTGTTTCTTTGCAGCAATTCTTCCAGTTAGGCCAGCTTCACGCAATCTCCTCTGAACAGTTGATGTTGAAACATCTGTACTGCTAGTAGCATTTAACTGAGCTTGTATTTCAGGGGCAGTTAATAGCTGGTTTCGCAGACTTGTGACTCGAATGAACTTGTTCTCTGATTCTGAGGTCACCCTTTGCCTGCCTGACCTTGTTCGGTCCTCATGAGTGCCAGTTTCTTCCAATCGTTTGATGGTCTTGGCCACAGCAGTTACAGACTTGCAAAGTTTTTGAGATTTGTCTTAAAGATTGACCTTCATTTCTAACGTAATTACAGAGATCTTTTTTCTTTTCTTAACTGAGCGTCTTTTGGCATTTTCTGGACCCTGTTAACAATAATTAGTGACAAAAGGTTAATTAGGTAACATGCTAGTTAACTCAGAGAACATCTAACAAAGACACTTTTATACTTAGGTCAGTGTTCTAACACCGTGTTATACACATTTCAGACTTTTAACTGACTTGGGCTTCAGACTGAAATCCCCATGCTTTTGGTGACCATTTCATTGAAATTGACAAGTTTTACATTTTCATTTAAAAATGTAATTTTTGAATGCAATTCACTTATGATTATCAGCTTATATAAGTACACATATCATATAATGAAATCTTAAGTGTTTATAGACAAGTTTATACAGTTAAAAGCATAGATAATCATGAAAAACCTGGTTTCAAGCAGGTGTACTCAAACTTTTGATTGGTACTATATATATATATATATATATATATATATATATATATATATATATAGTATATAATATATATATATAATGATTACTGTTCTATTGAGTATGTGGCAGCCAATGTTTGCCTTCAGACAGAGGAGACTGGGTGACCAAATTGGCGAAACTGTGAGTTCTCTTTATTCTTTTCACAATTGATTAAATAAACCATCAAAACAAAAATAAACAAAAGAAAGCCTGGCCACTCTGGACTCTAACTACACGCTCTTTTGTTTCCCTGTCTAGCCCTGTAGAAGCTTACTTCTGACAGGTAAAAAGTCACATTCCAGGATCAACCACGGATGTGTAGTCCTCTGTGGTAATTTTACCACACTGCAGTCCACGGTAAGTAACACTGCCGTTTCAATACAGTCCTTCAGGCCAGCAGTAAGTATTGGTAGGGTTGTAATCAGTTTTCTTTTCCCAAGTTACTTTCCAGCACACTGTCTCAGGTAAGTCTTTCCCTGGAGCCCAGTCCTCCCAGAATATTCAGCAGGTTCTGTTTGAAACCGGCAGGTAAGTATCACGTTAACTACTCCCACTTGAATGCCCCAGGAAGAAGGGTTTGTGTCACTGACGCTTATTCTCTCTCTTTCATGCAGTACCAGCGTACTCTGCTGGAAGTATTCACCCCCCTGCAAAGTTTTCACATTTTGTTTGCACCTCCACGATGCTTTCAAATTACATTTTCAATTTACATGTAGAATCTACACAAAGTACTCCACATTGATAAAGTAAAAAAAAAATTAATATAGAATTTAAATAAGTAAGATTTACACAGAAAAAACAGATTAATCTCAGTTGCATATATTCAACCCCTTTGCTACTGCAGTCCTAAATCAGCTTAGGTGCAAATGATTTGTTTGAAAGATCACAAAATTTGTGAAACGGTTTCAGCCTGTGTGTACTCAAAGTGGTTTAAGTTGCAGATAATTTCCCTCAGGTATATAAAGACTTTCAAGCTGCAACTCACATGGTGATCCAACAAAGCAACCATGAAGAGCAAGAAGCTTTCAGAACACATCAGGGATAAAGTATAGAGAATCACAGAGCAGGAAAAGGGTACAAGAACATTTCAAAGGTGCTGATTATCACTCTCAGCATAGTGAAGTCCATCATTAAGAAGTGGAAGATGCATCATACCACCCAGACACTACCCAGATCAGGTTGCCCTCACAAACTGAGCAGCCAGGAAAGCAGGAAACTGGTTTGGGATGTCACTCTGAAGCCAACAAAATGACCTTGAGAGATCTGCAAAGTTCTGTGTCTGAGATGGGAGTCAGTGTTCACATGTCAACAATAAGCCGGTCCCTACACAAAGCTGGCCTGTATGGATGGGTAGCAAGAATGAAGCCATTACTCAAAAAGCCTCATCTTAAAGCACATATGGAGTTTGTGAAAAAGCATGTAGATGACACTGCAGACATGTGGAAAAAGTCTTTGTGGTCAGACAAAAAAAAAACTTGAACTTTTAGGTCTAAATTCCAAGCGTTACATCTGGCACAAGCCCAACACTGCACATCTCCCAGTCAACACCATCCCAACTGTCAAGCATGGTGGTGCTTCTCTTCAGCAGGGATTGGGAAGTTTGTCAGGACAGAGGGGAAAATGGATGGTGCAAAGTACAGGAAATTCACATTTCAGCAGGACAATGACCCGAAGCACAAAGCCAAAGCCAAACTGGAGTGGTTGAACAAGAAGAGAATTAATGTTCTTGAGTAGCCCAGTCAAGGTCCGGACTTGAATCCAATTGAAAATTTATGGGGAGACTTGAAGATTGCAGTTCATCAACGATCCCCAACAAACCTATCAGAACTGGAGCAATTTTCCTGTGAAGAATGGACAAAAATTGCACCATCCTACTTTACAAAGCTAGTAGAGACCTATCCAAAAAGACTCATAGCAGTAGTTGTTGCAAAAGTTGCTTCTACCAAGTACTGACTTGAGGGGCTGAATACTTATGCAACCAGTAAATTTCATTTTGTACATTTTCTTTGCAAGTTTTGTTGACATTTAACCTCCTCCTTATATAACAGTCTTTAATTTAACCACTACAGCTTTGAATAAAAAAAGTTAGCTTGAAAAACTGTGCATACATTATTTGTAATTCAACAAAATGTGACATTATTGGTAGGGGGTGAATACTTCTGCAAACCACTGTATATATTCTCAATAAAGAAGAACAAACATCTTCCAACAGAGCAAACATTCAGTAACAGCATGTAATGATCGGGGGTGGACAACTTTGAGGTAGTACTAGTAGAAGGAAGAGAATAAAAGCTATTAAAAACCTTTGGCTGGCCATGCATTTATTTGACATCTGGTACCATATTTGTGCTCAACATTACATTGGTGATCAGAAGTGGGATGGAACAAAACCGTTGAGTACAAAGAGAGGGAGCCAGGGGAGACCTAACCTGAGCCAGCATGCCATTACTGCTCGAGTGGTAGTGGTAGCTCCAGAAAGTGGTAGTGGGATCAGGTTGCCTTGCTGTATGGAGAAGGGTAGAAGGGGAGTGGAGTTGGAGGATATGCGGTATGCCAGCACAGAAAGACTGGGCTCGTCCAGCAAGCGGGAGACGGCAGAGATGCACTGCACCTCTCATCCTGATGGACAGTCTCAGCATGGAGGACAGAACAGCACACTCCGGGTGCAAGTGGTATTGTGAATATGTGAAATAGTATTAACAGTGGTGCAGCGCAGTCTGGGTTTGATGCTGGCTGAATAGCACCAGCTCTCAGAAATGTAGCCATCTACAATGACAAATGACAACAGTTAATGAGACAGACAATACAACACTGAACACTCATGGTTTCGTGTCACTCCTCACGGTCATTCCGTAAACATAACAGAGGAACAGATCACTCAGATACACACCTTGATATACCTTCAGTCACGTCCCCCTTTGGTAGTGAGTGCAATCACGTACCCTCCAATCCATGACTGACACATTGCCTACCGTAGTAAGGCGCTGACTTCTAGTATTGTGGCTTCACCCCCTTTTGGATGGACGACTTCCAATTAACTGCTAAACCATCCAGTCCGGGGCACACTGTTCCTGTTATACAGCACCCTCACAGGTTGGGAGGGAGATTGTTGACGCTGATTCATTTGCTCTCTGTCACACCTTTAAAAAGAAAAACCCAGCGAAAACATGTAAAGTTTAGACATAGCCACACATACAATGTAGTCATAACAAGACACGTTATTGGACCAAACGAGGCACAAACACAACACGATTGGACAACATGCACAAGCACAAGAAATGTCCCTTATAACAAATAACCTTTTAATTAAAAATGTATATAAATGTACATTAAAGAGAAATCTGTTTTCAGTGTGCAGAAAAGTACGGGGTTAATAATTGATCTTCATGGATTTATTTTTTTTTTTTTTATATCATTCACTGTAAAACTTGTGGTTATATTCCATTGGCACTACCATGACTTGCAGATACAAAGCATTGGGGCTTACTTCTAATTTCTTTAAGAAATCACACTCCCACTGTGCACGGAAGACCTGGTTTTCTCTATCTATTTTTTATGATAAAAAGACTATTTGAATTATAAATGCTTCGCTTCCCACCTCACCCAGTACATGAAACCTGATTCCATTTCTCAACACATAAACACACAGACCTACAGATTCAGCAGCACTTCAAGCAAAATTGTTTTTAATTTATTTTGGCTTTGTAAAAATACATTATTTTGTTTATACAGTTGAAGATGTATTTTACAAGGCATAAATATATTTTTGGGACTGTGCTGTGCAGACTACATTCTTGCTTGTTTAGCCAGTAAAACCTAATTTATAATAAACCGATGTTTATTCTAGAATGGACAGATATAATATAAAAATGTACCCACAAGGAAATATGTGCCCAGATTGTCCTCTGTTAAAGAAAGTGTGCTGCTGATTATAGCTGTCTAGCATGTGAGAGACTTTTTTTTTTTAATTTAGTCTCCTGTAGGTTGTCTCCACAATGCACTCCACACCTTTATTTTAATGGGGAGCGAGCCATTTTATCTATACCTGTAGTGTATATTTAAAAACGACTATATTTTACCCCATGAATTTATCCCCATGAGAATGTCAAATTACACTCCCTCACTGCAACAATTTCCCCATAACAGCTCAGGAAACTGAAGGTCAGTCGATGTTTTCACACCCATGAACTTGAGTAAATATCAGCAAGATAGCAGCCTCTAGAGCAGAGGTTCCCAATCTTTCGATGGTCACGTACCCACTTCCAGACCTATCAACTGTCTGCATACCCCTATCATACCGGTTTATATTTAATATTATTTTTAATATATTCTTTCATAATACACATACACAATAATATATACAATATACATGACTATAATAGTATAATTAGCACTTCTGATTTCGGTTTTAAACGATAAAACCTGATAAAACACCACCGATACAAAAAAAAAAATGAAATCGGTGTAAACACTGGAAACAGTTACACAATTCACGTTGACTTCATCACCACTCTCCCACTTAAAAAACAAAAACAAACTACCTTTCCCAGTGCAGCTGGGCAATGCCTCTTCCTGACTTATACTTTAAACCCAAATGGAGGCTGGCTCCCAGGATTTTAAACTGTATTACAGTTAAGATACGGAGGATTTAACCCTTAGCAGTCTGTTTATTCAGCGCTTGTCAGGGGCGTCAGGTCCAATTTCTTTTCACAAGTGTTGTTTATTTTACACACACTGTTTACATTTTTTTCAGAGTAAAACAGGTTTAAAAGGCATTGAATCGCAAAAGGACACTCAGTACTACATCTCCAGCCAAGCCCCACCCCTTGTTCACTGTATTTTTCACATACCTCTTTATAGACGTGCATACTGATAAATCCTCCCCTGATCACTCGTTTTATCGCCAAACTCCTCAATAATGTGATCCAAGTCATTATTTTAGTACTATAACATCTCAAAAAGCTCTGAAAATGTCTGTGATATTCTTTGAGTGCTGGATGTGGAAGCAGCTCTCTCCTTTGTTTGTGACCATGTTATCTCTGAGGAGCATGGGGCTATCAGATACACCCTTTGTTTTCTCGACTTTTTCCAGAAAAAAAAACGACCAGAGACCTGTGCTTTACATCTTTTTGATGATGTCAGACAGGGTCCGACTTCAGACTGGAAAGGGAAAATTGTAATGTCAGATTTGATCCGACATAGGATCGCAAAGGTTAAAACAGAATTGCAAATTGTGGCGAAATGTAAAAAAATTATTTGACATACAAAAACCCCTGAAGGATGTGCCCGTTACCATAAGGATTTCATTGTGGAAGACAGCAAAGGAAAGAAGGTACAACTTAAGTGTGCAAGCACTGTCCAGTTACTACTATTGTATTGTGACAGAAAAAAATGACCAAGCAATTTGGAAAGTAACCGAAAACAATATATTCATATAGTATATAAAAAGCGAAAGCCCTGAAAAAAATTATTTACATAAAACTCGAAATCAGCTACAAATAAGCACAAAATATGATTTCCATTACATGAGAATAGATGTTAAAACTTCATGCTGATTTGAACTCTGCTCTCGCCAAGATAAGCATCAACTAAGATGTAGCTTTTCAGTAAACTAATGAGATCCATCGCATTCCATCCATTTCTGTTTCTTTCCATCTGATGATGTCGATATCCTTCTGCATAGTGTTGATGGCTGAAGTGTAATGCTGGCTCCAGGGATAAGCTTATTATGCCTCCCCAGCGCAACAGCACAACACAACTGCGATCACAGTGCGCTGTTCCCAGTGCATCAGCATGACACCCGTCTTGATTGAGCTAAGTAGGGTACATCTCTGGGGTCTTCAAGTGGGCACCTTCGGTCCTCGGTGTTTCATCGACTAGCTCACGACACCTTAAGAGGGCGATTAATAAAAAACGAAAAACAGAAGTCCTAAATATAATACATATAATTTGCATTTGGTGGTGGTGTTTCTGTAAGTCATTGTCTCTGTGTATCTTTGTTTTCATTGGTACCTCTTGGAGGTTTGCAATAAACATGCGTGCCAGGGCAGAAAACCCAAGTGTCCCACAACTGCTTGATTGTCTTGCACGGTGCAGCTTCTTTTGGTTTCTGAAACTAACTAGTGTCATGCGCCATTTCACACCAGAAATTAAAATGAGTATGGCAATTCTTATAAGACTACAAAAAATATATATAATGTTTGCCATTACACAATTTGTCCCACGTACCCCAGGGGTATGCATACCACAGTTTGGGAACCTCTGCTCTAGAGGACCGAGCTTGTGGGATGTCTGTTCACTAGGGTTCTTTGAAACACAATGAGGAATAACAGTCAATGATGGTTTTGCTAACCCATGAAATCACCAGAGTCAATGCTGCTAAGACCGGCAACAGCAAGAACACGAACCTGCACTCCCCTGAAGGTATCACTTACCCTGCACGCAACGCAATTACTTTACTAGCTTTATTGAAGGTTGTGGGAGGCGTCAAAATAAAGGTGCAACCATGTTTATTTACACAGACAAAAATCGGTGCACAAAACAAAGACATACAGTCATTTTAAAACAGACTATTTACAAATTGATAGGTCTTTGTCATTATGTTTTTGTTATAATTTGGCATCAAAGTAATTAGTTCTGTGTTTTTCTTTCATATTCCCCTGTGTTGTTTTCACTGTGTTTGTGTTAGTGTATCGTTGTAGAATCGACTGATTCGAAGCACTGTTTTCTTTGTGTGGACTGTCATTTTTCGTTTGGTATGGGGGGGAATAAAAAGGACAGACAGGAAGCAGGAATGAGCAGGGGAAGGAGAGCGGATTTTGGAGGATAAGAAACAGAGAACACGGACTGGAAAAGAAAGAAACCACGTACGAAAAAGGAAGAGCTAGCAGGACCTGGAAAGGAAACAAACATTGGACTCTTGTTATAGGGTGGTTGGTGGCCAACCTATTGATTGGGACTGTGTTTATATTTCGCCATTGTGTTTTGTTTTCCCTGTTCTTGTTCTCCCTTTGCCTTGGATTATTTTTTGTGCTTGTGTTTGTGCTCTTTTATGCGCACCCTTTACCTTTTTGGACACTTATTGGGCTGTGTTGTTTTTAGAGAATTTCTTTTACAAACCACAAAAGACTCACTGGATTAATTTTAACAGTAACATTTTTTTTTTTTTGTCGAAGTTTTAATT
Source organism: Polyodon spathula (assembly GCF_017654505.1). NCBI lineage: Eukaryota > Metazoa > Chordata > Actinopteri > Acipenseriformes > Polyodontidae > Polyodon > Polyodon spathula. The sequence goes on from NC_054555.1 coordinate 15,620,111, forward strand.
TGAGTTTTAATTGCTGTACAATTTAAATCACCCTGCACGTATTGGAGGGACCGTACACTGTCGAGAGGTGGTGCCAAGAATCCTGCAACCTGTGGAGGAGAGAGAGTCTATACTTACCGGTTCCATCCAAGTCCAGGCTCCAGTCCAGGGTGCGGCTTCGGGTTTTGGATCCAGAGAGAGAGAAGGATATGCAAGATTAAAGATAGTCTGAGTGGAAATAACCAAGTGAAACACAAGTGTGTATGGGAAAGCTATGTTTACCGTTGTGTATGGTTCTGTCGGCCTTCTTCTTTGTTCTTCTCCTTCCTTTCAGGTGTCCGGGGTCTTCATCCACGATTGGCTTCGGTGGTCCAGAAATTCGCCAGGTTCCAAATACGGAGAAAGAGATATGCAAGAGACAATGATAGGCTAAGGGAAAGTAACCAATGGCAACACTAAAGTATTTCATAAACTTTACTTACTGTTGTATGTGGTCCTGACGGCCTCATTCTTTGTCTTTCTCTCTTTCTCCTAGACATCTCTGAAGTCGAAGGCAGATTGTAGGCTTTTCACTGTAGAGAGGATTATTAGTGGTTCAGCACGTGGGACAGCCAGCGGCAGTATGGGTTCGGTCACTTACCCCGGGACAGTACCTGACTCTGATTACTTACTCATTTCTTTTGGACTTGCTGGTTCAGCTAAGAACTAACATTATTTTTATACATTTTTTTTTTGAGATTTTACCCACGGGAGGGGAATACCCTGGTTTTATTTTTTGCAGTGTTGTGTGCTTGTTTTCTTTCAATGGAATGATAACCATTACTGAATGGGAAGAGCCCTTCTGTGACCTCCAATCACTGAGCATATATAAAAAAGCTGACCTATCAGGGCCCTGCTGTGAAGGCCCCTCACAGTAGCATATAGCCATTTTCTCTCTCACTTCACTTAGACAGGTCACATATTGTCTTATTCTTTCTTTGTCTGAATTTGGCTGATTTGTTGGTTTATACCTTCAAATTTAAAATAATTCTTGCCTGATTCTCCTGTCAGTTTACTGACTAGAGCTGGTTTCAACCTCTCTTGTGAGATTGGTAAACGACCATTACTCTTCCACTACCTTGTGTAGTTTTCTTTACCGTGTTTGGTGCTGATATGGTGCTGTATGGAGACCCCACAGCTTGCGGCGTAGTCCTCTATGCCAATTTAATCGGCCACAGCGATCAAAAAAAAAAAAAAAAACAACTCGGGCTTAGCACCCCTCTCAAGCCTCGGGCTTTCCTAGCACGGCTGCACTTGCCCTTGGCGGCCACGCCAACTGAATCAGCTATACAGCCCGGCACCGACTGCGCTTGTCCTTGACAACTTCAGGCTTGAAGTACAACGAGCACCTACCTCGGCCCCGATTGACTTGGCACCGGTGTGAACATCTTTGGCGCCATCTACAGTCCGGCACCGACTTCGGCACTGATTGACTCTGCACCAACAGCACTCTCTATGATGCCAACCCCGGCCCCGATTGACTCGGAGCTGGTGTGAACATTTTGGCGCCATCTACTGCCTGGTACCGACCACACTCCCCATCGGCACCAATTGACTTGGCACCAACAGTGCTCTCTTCGGCACCGACTCCGGCCCCGATTGACTCGGTACCGGTGTGAACACCTTCGGCGCCATCTATAGCCCGTCACCGATGGTCACCGCCGAGGCAGTAACGCTCAAGGCGACGTTCACCAGGGGACAGGTGGTCACCACGCAGATACCGCTCTCCTTCCCCACATAGGCGCAAACGCTCCCTGTCGAAGTCACCTAAGAGACACCCAAGCTCGACTCAGCAGCATTTTCAGCAGCTGGCAGAGACTGTGAGGGCTCAGCAGAAAATGCTAGAGACCCTGCTTAAATCTCAGGGCAGACTGCCGCCTACTACCGGACAGTCCCAACTTCCCCAGTCTCGCTCCCCATCCCCAGCACCTAAACCTCCCAGCCCAGACGAGCTGTCTTTTACAGCGTCGAGGTCAGACGTGTCTGACCCAGCCACTTCCATCTGGCAAGCAACAATGGGGTGTTCCTTACCACCCCTGCCGCAGGTGTTGCAAAGGGAAGAGTTCCGGGCACTCATGCAGCGTGTAGATACAGCCACAGACATTCCCTGGCCGGCAGAACAGGAGGGAAAGGGGAACCGCTTTTTACAGAAGAAAGGGCACCCACAGAAGGCCCTCCCCTTGTGCCAGAATTTTCTTGAGCTGGTTCGCTCATCCTGGAGCAACCCAGCCACTGCCCCACACTGCAGGATCCCAAGAAGCTGGCCTAGGCATGTTCCTCACCATCAGGGACACGGTCACAGTACTGGTGCAGGGATCCTCCTTCATCAGAGGGGACAAAGACCCGAACTGCCCTTCCAAACCATGCAGAATGACTGACACCATGCTAAAAAAGGTGTATGCATCAGCGGCACTATCAGCCATGGCGGCCAATGCAATGGCTATACTGGTCCTATGCCAGACACAGCTGGCTGAGAGACTGTAGGAGCGGGCAACGGAAGCGGACATGGGAGCTACTGGCGGTAACAAAAGCAATGACAAACCTAATGGGGGAGTTAGGTCAGGCAACAGGCAGGTCTCTAGCGGTGCTGGTAGCCACTTGTAGACACCTCTGGCTAACCCAGGCCAAGGTCATCGAGACTGAGAAGGTAGCGCTATTAGATGCCCCCATTACACCAGGGAAGACATTCGGAGCGACCATTTATGTGAGCCTTGAGAGGTTCCACAAGGCCACGGAGGTTGCATCGAAGTTCTCGCCCCTTCCTGCCTACTGCCACGCCTAAGGTGGTCTTCACAGCCTGCAGCGGTAACAGGGCCAGAACGCCGCCCTCCTCCCCAAAACAGATAAGCAGGCAGAGAAAGAGCCAGCGGCAAGGGTAACTGGTTCTCTGGCTGGAGACTGAGGCTGGGGTCTAAGAAAGACCCATCCTCTCCCAAGCCCAAGGGAAACCATCCCTGAGGGGCCCTGGCTGCCACCAACCCCCCTGACAACCGGACTGACCCAAGCAAGGCTGACCTATGGCAAGGCTGCACCCAGGAATCCTGGGTGCTATTGACAATGAGAAATGGATACGCTCTACAATTCCTCTTAGGTCCACCACCCTTCAGGGGTGTGCTCCTCACCACCTTTGAACCAGAGAGCATCAGAGAAAGTTTAACATGTTGACAGCACAGCCAGTCTCCAGTCTGTCCAACCAGGTGACTGGTTCACATCGCAAGACGCCTACTTCCATGTCCCGATCCCTCCCACGCACAGAAAGTATCTGCGCTTCGCCTTTCAAGGCAACACGTACGAATTCTGTGTGCTGCCATTTGGCCTCTCACTGGCGCCCCGCCCATTTTCAAAGTGCATGGATGCAGCACTGGCTCCACACAGGCTGCGGGGTATTCGGATCTATCTGGACGATTGACTAGTTTGCGCGCATTCCAAATCACGTGCCGAGGCGAATAAAAAACAGGTCTCGAGAATCCTTCCACTAGGGCTGCTGAGAAGGTGCCCACTTCAAGCCTGGGTGCTCAAGATGCACCCAGTCCGAGATCAGGTCTGGCTGGATGCGAGTGTCCAGACAATGCCGGAAAACACTGGAATGGTGGCTCCGTCCCGGCAATCTGCGCCTCGGATCCCCTCACAGAAGGGAAGTGCTCACTACAGACGCCTCCAGCCTGGGCTGGGGAGCAGTCTGGAATGGTAGAGGAATAAGAGGTCACTGGAAGGGACATTGGCAGCAGGCGTACATAAACGACCAAGAGCTGCAAGCAGTAACCCTGGTGCTTTCTCATTTTTGCCAGCAGTTAGCGCACAGACATGTGCTGGTCCGGACGGACAATACTACAGTGGTAGTCTACATAAACCACCAAGACAGCCTGCGGTCATCAGGCCTTCATCATGCAGTGCACAGACTCCTGTCCTGGACAACAGAAACTTGTGTTCCATCAGGGTGGTTCACCTCCCTGGTGTGGACAAAAAGGCAGCAGACCTCCTGTCCAGTAGAGCTACAGACAGCTCAGAATAGAGACTGCATCCTCAAGTGGTGAAACAGATTTGGGAGAGGTTTCGTACTGCACGAGTCGACCTCTTTGCCACAGCTGAGTCCACTCAATGTTCCCTATGGTTCTCCATGGAAAGAGACGGGGGCCCCCTGGGAGTAGACGCGCTAGCCCACCCCTGGCCACAGGGGCTCTTGTATGCATTCCCTCTGCTACCATTATTACCCCTGACACTAGAGAGGATCAGGGTATAGAGAGCACAGGTTCTGCTGGTTGCATCCAGATGGCCGAGCCACCCCTGGTTTGCTCTCCTCTCCAACATGTTGTCGGGTCAACCATGGCAGCTCCCGCTACACAAGGACCTCCTGAGTCAAGTGGCGGAGGGGCTATTATGGCACCCGAACCCAGCCCAGCTCCAACTTTGGCGGTTGAACGGAGCCATATATTCAGACAAGGTTTGCCAAATGCAGTGGTAGAAACACTACAGTCTGCTAGGGTGCTGAGCACTAGAGCCCATTACTCATACAAATAGAAAGTTTTCCAAGACTGGTGCATTGCCGAGGGTCACGATCCTGTAACCTGCCCTATTGAGACAATATTAACTTTCTTACAACACTTGTTTGACGCAGGAAAATCAGCGTCCACTTTGAAGGTATACCTGGCAGCAATATCAGTGTGCCATGACAAAATTGACTCTGTGTCCCCTGGGGCACACTTCCTGGCAGAGCAATTTCTTAAAGGGGCTCGAAGGCTTCATCCTCCCATGAAAAGTATGGTCCCCAAGTGGGATCTAGAACTGGTGCTGCGGGTCCTTACAAATCCCCCATTTGAGCCCATGGCATGAGCAGAGCTGCACCCTGTTTCTCTGAAGGTAGCATTTTTAATAGCCATTGCGTCTGCCAGACGAGTAAGTGAGCTTCATGCACTGTCCATCGATGACACACGTATGGCTTTCACTGGAAATGACTAGCGGTAACATTAAGAACAAATCCAGCCTTTTTGCCAAAGGTGGTATCTTCATTCCATATTAACCTACAAGTGGTTTTGGAAATTTTAAGACCTCCCCCGCACAAGTCAGAGGCGGACCATAGACAACAAAGTTCGGGTCCTGCGCTGTTACCTGGCTAGGATGGCGTCCTGGAGACAGTCCAACCAGCTGTTTGCCTGTTATAGGTCCCGCTCTAGAGGTCAGGCCCTATCGAAGCAACGTCTAGCGCACTGGATGCCAGATGCTATACACTTAGCGTATGAACAGATGGAATCCCCCTTACTGGGGAACATTACGACCTATTCTACCAGGGGCCAGGCGACTTCATGGGCTTTCCTTCATGGCGCCTCCTTGGATGAGCTATGCATTGCTGCTACATGGACAGGTAGTCAGACATTTGCGCAATTTTACTGCCTTATGTTGCAAACCGAGCGAGACCCTTTCTGGGTTCTAGGGTGTTGCAGGCGGCAAGCCATTAGGTGTCATGTGGGTTCTGAGGCTATCGCAGAGAGGCTGTACTGTCGGTAATCTGGAGCCACAACAGCTTTGGTATAGCTTCCCATTCAGTAATGGTTGTCATTCTATTGAAAGGGAACGTTAGGTTATTACCATAACCGGTTCCCTGAAAAAGAATGACAACCATTAACCTTCGAGGTCATGTCCCCAGCTGACCTCTGATTTTGAAAGAAAATGATGATATGCTACTGTGAGGACGTCCCTCTTCAGTAGAAGGTGGGATGGACCGCCTCCTCATAGCAGGGCCCTGATCGGGCAGCTTTTTTATATATGCTCAGTGATTGGCGGTCAGACAGGGCTCTTCCCATTCGGTAATGGTTGTCATTCTTTTTCAGGGAACCAGGGTTATGGTAATAACCTAACGTTTTCCTTAGTGTCTGTGTGTCGGATCTCCGAGAATCAAAATAACCTGTCTAGGGAAGGTTATTATCATTCGGTCACAAAGGTCCTTGCCCTTTTTAAACACAAGTTGACGTAGTCGGTACTTACTATTTGTATACTTACCTGTGGTTACCACAGTCCTGTGCTTGATCTTTCAATGGTCGAGTGAGACCGATAGGAACTGAATGAAGCCAAAAAAAGGCAGTATCTGATAGCCCCATGCACCACAGAGATAACAAAGACACAGCCAAAGGAGATAGCTGCTTCTGCATCCAGCGCTCAAAGAATATCACATACATTTGAAGAGCTTTTTGAGATGTTATAGTAATAAAATAATGACTTGGATTGACATTATTGAGGAGGTTGGTGATAAAATAAGTGATCAGGAGAGGATTTATCTTTTATGCACGTCTATAAAGAGATATGTGAAAAATACAGCAAACAAGGGGTGAGGCTTGGTTGGAGATACAGTACTGATTGTCCTTTTGTGATTCAGTACCTTTTAACACTTTGCGGTCCATTTATTCAGCACCTGTCAGGCACGTCAAGTCCAATTTATTTTCACATGCGCTGTTTATTTTACAGACACTGTTTAAAACATTTTTTTCCAAGTAAAACTGGTTTAAAGGGCTTTGCAATGCTAAGCGACATCAGTACTGTATCTCCAGCCAAGCCCCACCCCGTGTTCTCTGTATTTTTCACATAGACTCACATAGATATGCAATAGTGCATATTGATAAATCCTCTCCTGATCACTCATTTTATCACCAAACTCCTCAATAATGCGATCCAAGTCATTATTTTATTACTATACTATATTTTTTTCAGTTTCATTCAGCTCCTATTGGTCTCACACTCGGCCATTGAATGGTTTTCTAGGCTTTTTCGGAGAAAAAAACGAGTAGAGACCTGTGTTTTACATCTTTTCGAGGATGTCGTACAGGGTCCAACATTGGACCGGAAAGTGAAAATCGTAATGCCGGACCTGGTCCGACATTGGACCGCAAAGGGTTAAACCTATTTTACTTTGAAAAAAAAAATTTTAAACAGCGTATGTAAAATAAACAGCGTTTGTGAAAATAAATTGGACTGCAAAGGGTTAAAGAAGGATGTTTTAAGTTAGTGCTGCCACTTAAGTTGCCGACAGTTCAATATTTACATTTTTTTTTTTTTTTTTGCATATTGCAGGCTAGCTATCCAATTTGATTTGAAAATGCAGTGGCGGAGTTTTAGATTTAAATACATTGTTTTAGGTCAGTATTGTCATTAAAATTACCATTCAATTTAACAAGGTTATTGGATACAACTATTGCATTGTAACCCTGTGTGGCAAAGTGGTTAAGTGTGTACAGGTGCAGGAGTGATGCAGGGTGTGATAAAACAGACAGAGAGTTATAAGACAGTTGGAAATGAATTTTATTGTATCCAGGTCTGGTGACCAAATAATAACAATGTGTACTGCGCGAGGTAAATAACAACGGGTTGCAATCCCAAACAATAAACACAAATATCCGCCCCACAATAATACTAACACGGTCACGGCGGCAGTGCTTGTGGCGGGTGATACAGTTTATTAGTGACAATCATGCAGTGCTCTTCCGGGTTTGTGCTGGCTCTTGGAGAAATCAACAGAAAAACAGAAGGGAGACCTTATCAAAACAAGAACAACAACTCAGGTAAGATAACCATTAAATGTATTTATCTAAATGCTAGAAGTATCAGAAACAAAATTCTAGAACTTGAAGCTACTGCACTAACAAGTAACTATGATGTGATAGGTGCTACAGAAACTTGGTTGTCTGAGAGTGATGGGGACGAATATAATATTTGTGGGTATACACTGTATAGGAAAGACAGGCAGGACAGAGAGGAGGAGGGGTAGCGCTATACATAAGAAACAGTCTTGAAGCCCAGGTGTTAAACCTGGACAAAGAAAATAAAGCCAAATCAATATGGGTCAGAATAACGGACAAAAATTCAAAGGGCATAATAATAGGAGCATGCTATAGACCGCCAGATTCAGACGGTGAGCAAAATAATCTGTTATACAATGACATTAGAAATGCGTGTAGCAAAGGAGAAGCCATACTAATGGGGGATTTCAACTTCCCCCATATAAAATGGGAAAACCCGGTGGGTAGCACGAAGGATGAAATAGAAATGGTGGAAATGACAAATGACTGCTTCCTAACACAATTTGTCAAGGCACTGACTAGAGGGGAGGCATGCCTTGATTTAGTCTTTTCAAATAACGGAGATAGAATAACTGAAACAGAGGTCAGAGAACCACTAGCAAACTCAGACCACAACATGGTGTCATTTGAAGTGTTCTTTAAAACCCCAAAAGTAATGACTTTACCCTTCCTCCTCTTCTGTCCTGCCTGTCTTTCCTATACAGTGTATACCCACAAATATTATATTCATCCCCATCACTCTCAGACAACCAAGTTTCTGTAACACCTATCACATCATAGTTACCTGTTAGTGCAGAAGCTTCAAGTTCTAGAATTTTGTTTCTGATACTTCAAAAATGGCCTCCTCTCGTTTGTAAACTTTCTTATGTTCTTATGTTCTTATGACAGCTTCAGAATCCTATTTAGCCGTCTAGTAATTTACAAAACAAGACAATCACAGACAAACAAACAAAAACACTAACAAACGTTATTTCTGACTTGAATAAAATTCCTTTTGTTTAAACTGTTTGTATGGCTGAGAAGGGTGAGAGACAAGGTTCTCTGAGTTTTTGAGACAAGCTTCTATAAATCTCTACCAAAAAAAGAAAAGGTTAAATATTCAAATTTACTAAAGTAAATTAAGTTCATTTAACCTTTGACCATGTTTATTATTGTTCTTTTTCCCCATTTTTTTATTATTATTTTTTCATTGGACTATTTTATTTGGAGGATCTTTTCCTTAATATTAGTTTTTTTGCCATTCGTTTATCCTTCTGCCTAATTGGATTTTTTTTTTTTTTTTTGTTTTTTTTTTTTTTTTTTTTTTTTTTTTTTTTTTTTCTTTTTCCTTTCTCCTGGAAAACCGAAGTTCTGATGGCAACACTTTCCAGGGAGTGCTAATACCAGTCTATGATGGTTAATCTCGTTTTGGTTCTACATTTTGAGAATTTCTATTTTTTTATTATTTTGTTTTCTTTTCACAGTCAGAGACTGAAAAGAACTTAATAAGTTATTAATTATTGTGCTCAAAAGAAATTATAAGTGGTTGTGGGAAACAACAGTGACAATTACTTTGGGGTATATAAGTGTTTCTCTGGTTACTGGGTTTGCTGCAGTGTCAATATTCATATGTTGTTTGTATGTCTGTGTGTTAATACACTTGAATTTCCCTCTAAAGTTTATTTTTTTATTAAGTCTGGCTATTCTTTCTAATTTGGGGAGGTTTATTACAGAATTCTGCTAAGGACCTCAGGTGTATCTTCATTTTGAGGCACAGGTAAGTGTTCTTTACACGCTATCTCAGACATTTAAAATATATTTCTTATAGGGTTAGAATGAAGAGGAAGGGGGGAAAAAGTGACTCCAGTAAATAATTACATTCTAAAATTTTACATTTTTAAGATCGTCATAAAAATTAAATACATTTCAATAAGTTGTGTTAGCTTGTAATGTTAGCTTGTAATACCTCAAAATATCAAAGAGAATAGATAGATAGTACAATCCAAGCTTTATTTAAAAACATCTTGTTAGTTCCTTCTGCTCAGAACCTGTATTAAATATATTCTTTTTTTATTATTTTATGGATTCACAATCTTAGATTCTAGAACATTTGCTGTTCTTGGTTTAGTGAAACGTTTACATTTTTGATAGTCTATTGTTCATGTTCAGTTATTTGTTGATAATTAGGCTACTGTAATATGTAAGTGTAGGTAGCTTGAAACCAAAGAAAGATGCATGCAGCTGGAGTATAGAGGAAAATCTATTGGAATAAGTAAACCAAAACCCACAGCTTTAAAATACCATCATTGTGAAATGTTCTCATCCATGCTTCTAAAACTTTAATATGGCTCTAAACCTTCTGGGGTTTTATTAGTTTAATAAATAGGAATCCAGTGCAGACAAAAAAAGAGGTGGATGTTGTGGGTGAGTTTTATTACTGGTACAGTAGCAAGTGCAAATAGAAAAATAAACCTACAGTAACAGCTAAAGAGCTCAGTCGAAGAACAGATGGACCTGCAAAAATGCCCACAGTGGCCTTATGTAACTATCTAAGGATAGGTAAAAAAAAAAAAAAAAAAAAAAAAAAAAAGTACAATTAGTACTATAATCAAGGCACATTTAATGTTAAAATGTAATTACTTTTATTCCTGTTTTTTTAAGTTATTTATAGAATTATAGGACTTTATTTCAGCCATAAATTATTACATACATGGTCAAATGTGAATTACTCCACCTAGAAAAAATTTTGTTTCCATAATAAAAGGGCAGGCGACTGCCCGGAAAATGTGGTTTGGCCAAAAAGACGAATAAAAACCATTCCAAGAATGTTTAGTACTCTGTGAATATGTAGGGGGCTAGCCACAGAGTATATTCGTCTGATGTTGAAAACATGTCCATTCAGCACCCTGGTAACAGAGATGGATGACGAAGAGTAGGTAGCAGTGAGGTATGCTCTAGGAGAGGTTCAATTTTGGCTTTTAACTCTCACATAATTAAGTATTGCTCAAGATTTTTTTCATTACTGTGTTGATACATCAACCAGGCTGATCAGAGTCCATTCTTGATATTTCTGAATAGCATATTGAAGAATTGGAGAAATGTACTAAATGTTAGGCATTGTGTAAATGAGGCTCTTAAAGAAAAAGCATGGAGACTTTTTTCAGTGTTGAGAGTAAAATATTATAAAAAGACTGAGAAATTGGTGTGTGCTGTTTTCTCAAGAGAAACATTGTTTTGTGTCAAATCTGAACAAATCTGAACCCTAAAATAGCTGTTTTTACAAGACAGATGAATGTGTTACAGACTAGCTGCATGTTTCAAAAAGTCAGATTGATGTGTTACAGACTTGTTTCAATTTATATAAAAACAGATGTGGCGCTCTATGCATTGTCCTTGATGACCCTTTGGGCCTGGATTGTTAAATTGGTTAAGCTGCTTTATATCCTTTCTTGGGGAGGATTATTGCAGTTTTTTCAGTTTGCAATTGTATAATTCTGAAGTGCATTTTTTGTTTTAAAGGTGGGGTGCAGTGATACAAAGTCAATCTGGGGTATATTTATCCTTTACAAACATGTCCTGAAAGCTGCGTTCATAGTCATTACTTATAGGTTGAGAAAATGCAAGTTTTTGGTGTGACAGCTTTAAAATAAATCTTCGCTACCTTGACCCGATAAAGGGCGCATTCATAATATCACATCGGGATAACCATTCATGTCAATAAAGTCATTAAGATGGCAGATGCTGGATTTGAAAGCGGTCTGTTTGGACGATTCGCATGGGAGTTGTGATGTGGGCAATGATTCGCCTCCACTTTCCCCGACATCAGATTTCAATGAACAGAATGTATACACAGGTCCGATTAGGACATACATGCCAGACCCAGAGATGACAGAGAGATGGCTGTGGAGTTTGGAAGACATGCTCGCTCCATGTACGTTACCAGCAAGGTAACACACAGAGGACACATAAAGTAAGGTGTACAAGAGGCAAAATAAAACACTTAAAAACTACAAATAAAAGGTGTCACACAGGGCAAGTGCTAGCCTATAAACGAGGCGTCCCACTCCAGGAACCGGCTACACTGTGTAACTCTCACTGTACATTACATGGGATCACTATCTCCTACATTAACCTACTGTTAAGCCGGTATTCATACAACGACTCTTGCTGCTTCATACAGCCTTGGCTGGGAATTGCCATCACAAGTACCACTTGCAGTTTTAGGGTTGTGTAGCTGTCGTTCCTGCAGAGCAGACCCTCTCCTCCTGAATATGCGCAGCTTTCCTCTGGCTTTGCAGTCGCCCCAAGTGATCTCCACCAGATGTTTTTATGCTGACAGACACGCAATCGAGACCCACCCACCTGCTGATTGAGGACCAGCACAGCCAATCAGTCGCTACCCTTCCTCAATCAGTCGCTACCAAGCATGTCTCAACTGAGCAATAAACAACAATAATAAACAATAATAAACAATAATAATAATAGTAATTTTTTTAATAATAATAATAAATCCCACACAACTGTGTATTTAAATCTTCTATTCGTCTTCTTATAAATTGGGAAACATCTATGTCATGTTTCTGTACATGTATTTTTTTTTTCACAGAACGGCATGTTTTATTATATCAGCCATGAAATCTGTCGAAATAAAATTTATAAACAATTACATGTAATGTAAAAATGGAATCTCACATTACTACAATTAAGTAACCCAAGATGGTCAATTTAAATGATACAAGCTCATTAATAATTGTATTCAATAACTTGGTACTCAGTGTAAAGATACACCTTGGCAGAAGGTAATAGCTGTATTCAATAACTTGGGGTAGTCAGGAAGAAGATACATCTGAGGTATCTAGCAGAATGCAAAATTTAACCAAACTGAATAACTAACGAGAGCTGCCCTCGATAAGGTTCATTATAATCTTCCAAAGCTGGGGCGGAGACGCACCCCCAGAGAGCCTGAAACAAGAAGATTGACTTGAGTTACGAAGGAAGGGCTCCTTCTGTGAGGTTAGCTAGAATAAGCTTAGATCCTCGGTTAGGTTTGGCCGGGGATCCCCTCTGACACTCGATAGGTAAAGGAAGCGTAGCTTGTACAAAGGCTGGGAAAATGTAACTCTCTAACCCCCCAAAAGGACGGACTCCCGGCTCCCTGCTAAAGATTCCTATGAGTGCAGACAAACAAAAGAGCTGCCAATGCATATACAAAGAAAGAAAGAAAACAATAAACAGAACAAAGTAATTGGCTCCCTACTAACTATGTGAAGACCCTCCACTCTGTGGAAAGAAAAAACTCACTAGGAGGAAACCTTTGGTGGCTCTGGCAGAAGGGCCATCCCCAGTCCGGACATACTAGCAATAGAGCGTTGTACAGAAGTTAGCTCAGATGGGGAAGAACGTATGAATGATTCAACTGCTGATGAGGTCCAGCGCCCCATATTTTTAATTAGATGCTGGGATTAGATCTTTGCTCTTGCTGCTGATGTGGCTGCCCCGATTCTGAATGAATGAGGAGTATAGAATTGAGGGGAAGTCCTGCTGTGGAAACCAACTTGGACAGAAGAGATATGAACCAATGTCTAGATATAACAGTCCGACTTGAATCAATGAACGGGGTCAGAATTCAAAATAGGTTTGAGTTCAGCAATATATTTCTGAATGGAATTATATGAGCATAGAGGAGAGTCAATATTTGATAGCTGAATAAATTGACCTTGCTGAAGCTGATCCATTTTGGAATTGCGCAGGAAGAGGATAAAGTGGGATTCTAAGATGAGTGTGAGATCGCTGCACCGAATACCCAGCATAGGAAAGCAGCAATAGAAGGAACTGCATATTATGAGCATCTTAACAAACCAAAAAATGCAGTTAGACATATAGGTTTCATTGTTATGTCATCAAATGTAGAGAAGCAGCCTTGATGGAGAATTGAAATCAAATTGCCCAGAATATCTATAGAGAAAGGCAAATGAGAATGAAAAGCAGTTTTGGAGATTCCATGCAGGTGGAGGTGGACAGCTGGTATTGGTAGGAGAGTTGGAGAGGTAATGGCCATCAAGCGAAATTGGTATTGTATTCCTGACAGATAGGATTTGATTGTATTGGTACAAGATGTAAATAGTCCTTTGTGTGCACTATAAAAGCTATAATCCAGTCCTGCTTGAATTGGGTTGGATTAATCTCTTACGCCCCCCTGTTCCGCGGGGGGAACATGGTACTGCAATTACACATTATATTTAAAAAATCATCTTTAATATTATTACAAAAGCAAAACAGCAAAACAAAAACTGACTCAATATCAGAAATGTTGTTTTCCTACCGTCAAACAGCGAAGGAATTTTTTGAATTTGCCATTTCACCACTGAGATATTCCTTTCGCAATGTGTCTAGTACCTCATGGTTCAAAAACAACTCATATCGACTAGCTGTGCATTTCACTGCTCTGGCATTACATGTATCTGTTGATTGTGAAATCTCCCTGATCACGTTGTATAGGTCACAAGCTGTCCAATCATACCTTGACTTTGTTTGTAACCTAATCCATTGAAGAGAAATCAATGTGCTTATGTAAACAAGACAATTTTTTGCAAGTGAGAGCACAGTATTACACACTTAGGATCAAGGTTTCTTATCGTTTTCTGATCATTTTTCAATTTGTAAAATTTATAAAATCAAACAAAATGGCGAGCAGTGTTCCATAGCATCCCAAAAGAAGTCGATTCAGTCTTTTTGAAGTTTTGGAGGAGCGAGATAATAATGAAAGTGATGGCGAAAATGATCAACTTTCTGGGTTGGAGAGCATTGATTCAGTGTCTGTGAAACAGCATTTGAAGATGGATTGGAGCCTTTTCAGGATTTGTAAGAATATGCATTTTTATGTAAATGTTATTAGAAAATGCAACCATTTGACTCTCAAGGGGCACATAGAAATAACATTTTTTTAACAATTTTTTATTGCATAGTAAAGAGCAACACCATGTCTCATCTGTGCTGTGCTGCTGTATACAGTCCCTGATCTTTATGATGCAATACAAGTTGCAAGAAGTAATTGTTGCTTCCCGGCCTTCTTTATTATTTTCTCATTGATGTTCATTGATTTAGATTATTGCATGGGAGTGTTTAGCAAACTTTTTTTTATATTTCCATGAGTACAAGGAGTGATGTTACTCACCTAGAGACAGTGTAGGTTTCTTTGCCTTTCAAGATAAGCTGTCTGGCTGCTCCAACAATCACTCACTTAGTTCCTTTGTTTGCCACATGTCAATCAAAGAAAAGATGGAAGGAACTGAGGTGTTTTCAGTCTGGCAGCCTGATTTAGAGCAGCAAAGGTGTCTGCAATCTCATTATTATTATTATTATTATTATTATTATTATTATTATTATTATTATTATTATTGTAGACATTTAGCAGACGCCTTTATCCAATAATCAACACATGTTCACCTATCAGCAGTGCTTGAATGAGTGTAACTACTTTATTTTGAAACAAAAAAATCTCCTCATTATTTTGCTTCTTGACATTTACATACTTTCAAGCAAGTGAGTAACAAAAATACAGTCAGGTACTGAAAATTCAGAGCTATAAAAAAATCTCAGTAACAACATTCTCCTGCACACAGTTATGAGAAAGCAATGTGCCTGACAGTTGTGGCATATGAACTGAGAGTATTTGTCATTTATACTCATCATTCATACATTTCTTGCACCCCAAAGCTCTCCAAAAAGGCCACCTTTTGAATTAAATATTGGACAAATAACTAAAAAATAGGATTACAAAATCTAAATCATGTGGCAATGTATAGCATGTGAGGTGCCAGAAGGTAACCTCCCTTTTAGAACTTGCTCAAGAAACTAGTGTATGACTGGCCATAAAGATTTACACAATATTTATTTTTGGAGAGGTTTGGAGAGGTTTGGGGACCCTTGGGCCTAGCTTTGTAAAAACTCATGTAGAATTTGATCCCTTTATTCAGTCAGTTTCAAATTTTTTATCCAGTGTTGAAGACATGTTGGGGAAGCAGTGAAAAAAAAAATCTGGCTCTTTTCATGAACTACAAGTTGAAAAAATGATGATAGAATAAAAACAAATGAAAAGTGTTTCTTGTTTTTTATGTTTTTTTTTTTTCTGGATATCTCCTTCCAGTGTGGTACTGAGTAAGACTTGTATCAAATCTGAGGTTTTAGTCCTAATGGCCTTGAATTCAATAATTGTATAATATGAGGTGAACTGGAACGACTTTATTGAGAATATGAACTATAGATTTGTTATTGCAAAAGAATAGCATTGATTTATTTGACCAAAGATGACCACTTAGATGTGCTGCCACATCTATTGGGTACATTTCAAGAAGAGCTGTGGATTTTAGATGTGGTGATAGGTTTTCAATTACTAGTGGCCATGCA
This sequence comes from Polyodon spathula, assembly GCF_017654505.1. Classification (NCBI taxonomy): domain Eukaryota; kingdom Metazoa; phylum Chordata; class Actinopteri; order Acipenseriformes; family Polyodontidae; genus Polyodon; species Polyodon spathula. The sequence goes on from NC_054555.1 coordinate 15,636,079, forward strand.
CTAGAAAACCATTGTTTGTTTAAAAGATCACTGAATCCCGTGAACGAAGTGTCTGTAAATAAAGCCAGGTTATACGGTGCTGAAATGAACATAGACAGGCCGTTCCAATGCTGTCCCCATTTTAGTGTCTTTTCTAGCTTCTGATGAGATATTGATGTAAGAGTCCAAGTTTTTTGCTGTTGATGAAAGAATGGCCTCCTCTCGTTTGTAAACTTTCTTATGTTCTTATGTTCTTATGTAAATATAAATGTCTGTCCCTGGGGGATAACATTAAAATGTCCCAGCAAAGACAGCCGTGCACATTTCCTGATTCTTACTGATCTGAAAGTTCTGAATAAGAGAACAAATATGATGAAGTTTAGAAACAGGAAGGCTGGATTCAAACTTTTCTGTGTCCAGTATGATTCCTAGAAATTACAGTGAATGAAGGGGGGGTAATAGTTTTTTTCTTCTGAAAGTGGGATAAGGATAACAAGGTTTTTGTTTTTTGCAGGAATCAGGCTTTTAAAAACAACCTCAACTGTAGTGGTTTTGACAGACTCATTGAGTGCAGGGCGATCTTTTGTATACAAATTGAACAATGCTAAAATATTGTAATAACTGTACTGTTATAAAGAATGGAGAGCAGGCATTACCAAATGTTAGAAATACATTTGTCTGTGTTAAACTTGAGAGGAAGAGCCAAATTAATTCTTAAGACATGGAGTTTCCTTAAATGAGAGCTATTGGTGCAGAAGCCTGTAACCTTGGCAGAAACAGGCATCTCATTTAATTAACTTGAAAATGAGTTTTTAAAGAACTAAACAAAAAGTCTTTTAGGCATTGCAATTCTAAGAATAATTCACGGGGCATGAGCTGGGGGTGTAAGGATAGGGCAGAAGAAGCAGAAGGGAGCGGTTAGTAGGAAAGAGTGCCGGCTAGAAAGGACCGGACCTAGGATAGAAGAGGGGGCAAGGCCCACTTTAATAGCAGACCAGCGGAGCTGGACATGGAAGCTAGGATAGAAGGTGGTCACTGACTGAGGGAGGCGATTTTGACACATCCCAGGGGCAAAGAACCCAGCAACCGAAACAGGATAGAAAGATGGTCACTGACTGAGGTCGGCGATGCTGACACAACCCAGGGGCAAAAGACCCAGCAACTGAAGACAGGATACAGAAAGTGGTCGCTGACTAAGGGCGGCGATGCCAACACAACCCAGGGGCAAAGGACCAGGCAACCGAAAACACATACGAGGGATATGACTCAGGGAGCCGCCCCTCGGGAGGAAGACGGTCATGGTAGACCGGGACACAAAAGGAGATAGAGAGGTACCCAGCGTCTGAGACTTCTGTAAAGGGGTGCTCATTAGACCCCCAATTGGCCGAGACTTCATGCTGCCTGGGACCTGAAATAAGGGCAAGGCATAGAGGTTAGTATGAGACTCGAGCATGGAGTAGCCACATTCCGAATTGAGGCAAAGTATAGAACAAAGCCTCGAGTGAGCTAAGATAAGCGCAGGAGCTGCAAAAGGACAGAGTGTTGCTGGGGGTCTGCTCTGAATCACATGGTGAAAACCTCCCTGAAGGTAAAGGTAGGTGGATGCCTAGCCCTGAGGTCGATGGAAGTGAGACCCCCCAAAGGATGGACCCCCGGCTCCTTGCGAAATCTCAGACACCGTGAGATGAACAAAAGACAGCACATGCCAGTGCCTAACATAGGAGGCAAGGGTTGCGAGGAGGGAGGCTTGCTTGGAGGCGAGTGTGGAGGAGAGGAGGGAGTCCTGCTTGGAGGTGAGTGTGGAGGAGAGGAGGGAGGCCTGCTCTCGAGGCAAGGGTGAGAGAGAGGAGTAAGGCCTGTGCTGGAGGCGAGGGAGGCCTGCTCGGAGGCAAGTTGGAGGAGATGAGGGAAGCCTGCTCTAGAGGTGAGGGTGGAGAGGAGGGAGGCCTGCTCAGAGGCTAGAGTGGAGTTGACTGATGATAGGAGTGAGAGGAATCAATAAACAGAGGGTCTGAGGGGGGGGGGGTCCTGCTTGGGAAATAGCTTGAAAAGGGGGATAGGGGACTTGATACTTGATGGGTGAATGGACCGACCATGCTGAAATTGATCCGTCTTAAAGGTATGCAGCCAAGTGATGGAGTAAGCTTCAAAGGCGGTCGAGAGGCAGCTGATCTCCATAGGTAGATCCTTGTAGGGGGAGAAGCGGCTTTTCTGAAGAGTGGAAATTAGCAAATGGAGATTGTACGTTGATATAAAACAGATAGGAAGATGAGGCATGGGTAAAGTTCTCAAGAATCCCACGGAGGGTCAGGTGAACTGCTGGTCTGGAGAGACTAAAGGGAGATGGAGAGAATCCCTAGCATGGACGATGAGAGCCAGGATCTGGTTTTGATTGAAGGAATATGATTATTCGAAAATGGGCACAGAAGGTTGAAGACACTGGACAAGCTATAGAATAGGAGCTCTTGAAAAAGGGGCGAGGGCTGCAGACATGTAAAGCTGAGCAGACTGAAGGAGATTATTGAGAGTAGGATTCAGTCAAATAGCATCTGGAGAAGCTGGGGATTCTGGATGGGGGTTGTGGAAGCAGATGGGACCAGCTAACTGAACTTGGATACCGAAAGTAGATGCAGAAGTAGAGCTGGAACTGAGGGCTGAGGTGGCAGCTGGACTTAAAGAACATATGAATAGGCTGCTGGGGAAGCTTGGCACCTTTGTGGCCTATATTCTAGAAAAGAGGGCAGAGAGATGAGATGCTGCCATTCTATGAGTTACTTTATAGGGGATTGATCAGCGGTTTGCTACTATCATGTCTGCTTGAAATGGAAAAGGTAAACTCACATTCAGAGATTTGGGTTTCGCAACTCCAGTTATTCTCTTAATAGTGCAACTCCTTAACTCATAATCAAGACAGATTTCCAGTCTCGTACTGATGGAGGCAGAGATGGGGCTGCTTTTGGGAGAGGTGAAGAATGCAGAGGTCTGATGAAGAATGTGTTGCTCTGAGGAGTCTGCAAAACCTATTGATTGGTCGGGAGCAGTTTATGAGAGTACTGTCCATTGGGCGTAGAAGGACATTGACTGAAACGTTAATAATTGTGGGACATGGTTCCTTGACTGACTGGCGGCTCGCATTGATGAAATGATGAAAGTTGAATAAGGTGCCTTGATCAAGCTGGTCAGATTGGAGGAGCGGTGCCAGATGAGGAGACACAAATCTGGGAACAGGAGTAAGTCGCAGGAATGGATTCCTGATGCAGGGAAGCTGGACGTTATTGTGATGGTACAGTCTGAGCATCTCAAAAAGCAGCTGAGTAAGGTTGCTTCATGACCAGGTCCTTGAAGAGGGGAAGAGTTGAAACTAAATGTCAGTTGATATAGGTAGACAAAAGGTTGAGGAGGAGGGGAACTCCTGAGAATCCCTCGGAGTGACAACAAATGTATAGAAAAACTGGAGTGTGCAAGGTTCACAGTGATAGCAAACCAGCTTAAGACTGTATAGAATTTGTGGTTTTATACTGCCATCTAGAGGTTATGATTGGAGTTAACCATTGGCTTGAGTGAAGCCGGGTAGAATATATTTGGTTATTGTGATTAAAATCCTTGTCAATGTAGAACGACAATTGCGTATTCTTTTAGATTTGAATATATTCGTTATATGTTTTAGGACAGTTAGTCATGTATATGAATACGTTAACGCAGTATTTAATTCACAATTTGATGAATTGAACAAGCCCTCGCAGGTTGTGAAAGCCCTGGCAGCAACAGGAAGCCAGAAGATTGCAGTACAGAGGCACGGAGCTCGCAGTGCCGGATGAAGCTGCCTGGTCACCATGGTGACTTACCACTCCCTACAGTTACTCAATTAGGGCGTTGTCATGGTATCCATGGACTAAGACATGCCGGTTGAAAAGTTGCAGAACAGCAGTGTCGTTGGAGCATGTTGTGACCAGTCGAAAGCACAAGCCGCCACAGGTTGAAATGGGCTGGATAGGTCTTTAAAATGTTGAACGTAGCTAATAGAAATCCACAGCAGGATCTTCTGAAGGAACAATAAATTGTGCTGGCTCTGGGAGGGGGGGAGGAGCGCTTGATTGCAAGCGAGGAGTAAAGAAAGATTCAGCTGACAGAGTTTTGTGATGGATTTAAATAGAGGAGCTATGGCAAGGCAAACGCTGATGATGGGAATGTCAATGTCTTGTTAAAGGAGCTTTGAAAGTTTTAGTGGAGGACCAGTCTGTCTAATAAAGACGCGGTGTGATCAAGTGTCATTTCAGCCGTGCTTTATTTGCCATTACATTATTGAATAATAACAAAACTGCTGACCTCTTAGGATAATAGTGTTTGGTTATTTTATCATTTGAAATAAATTCCATTTTAAAACAGTAACACCTTCAAAACAGCTGCAAGCAAGATGAACCCTGGGATCAGTAAGCCTGCTACAGCAGTATTCAACAGGATGCAAATCATCTACGTGAGATCACATTACTGTGGTTCAGCTGAAAACTACATTACTCCAAAAATCATTTCAACTGATATTAAACTAGCATTAGTGGATGTATAAGGTGTATTGACAGCTTTTGAGCTATATGAAGAACAATTCATACAGTAACATTCCCACGTAGTGGGTATGGAGGTGCTATACTTACACATGTTTTCAAATGTACCAAAAGGGTTTCCACTGAATAATCATGGTCATGTGATGATGAAATAATTGTGAAGTGTACCATTTCAGTGGGACTGAAGTATATTTGCAGTGGCAGTCAATTAACATATAAATGATATTTTAGAATATTAATACATTATTTTAAACATTAAAAGCACTTTTAAAATATGGTGCACAAAAAAACACACAAATAGAGAACCATATTATCTAATACATGTTTTTTTTTTTTTTAAGTGGTGAGTAGTTGACCTATTACACTATTTTTATATCAACTATTCAACTCAAATTGGTAGGCTTTCTACCCCTACTGTTTGATACTTTGCATAGCTATATATTTTACCCAGAAGGATTACCCTAAAGTGCTGCTGTACTTGCAGTAAACTATAGCATTTTGTTTTGAAAACTGCAATTATATATATTCCATCACTACAAATCGTCAACACATTTACACAGAGCTTGAGGCCAACAATATTACATCAGCTCCTACATACAGTAGTGACAGCAGCATTACATCAGCTCCTACATACAGTACTGTGACGGCAGCATTACATCAGCTCCTACATACAGTACTGTGACAGCAGCATTACATCAGCTCCTACATACAGTACTGTGACAGCAGCATTACATCAGCTCCTACATACAGTAGGGCCAGGCAGCGATTGGTTAAACAGTGGCTGAATGCAGGGAGGAGTTAGATAGTACAAAGGAGACGCAGCTATGTGAGTATGGCCCTTTGCGCTGAGAACATAACCTATGGCCAGAGCATTGTTTGTTTTGTTTTGTTTTGTTATGTGTTGTTTGTTTCTTGCAGAGGAGGAGTAGGGTCCTAGGAGCTGACGCTACAGAGCCAGCACACACCCCTGAGCACTTCTTTCACTGTGCAAGCACAAACACTTCCCATGATTCCCTAGATTTGAAGAGCACTATCTTGTGCACAGTGGATGTGGATTGGGGATTTACTGTGTATTTTGGTTTGCAAAATACACAGTATTTTGCAAACCACTGATGGTAGAGTAGCATCTCTTTTGTTTCTGTTTCAAATTCAAATTAATTTGCCACAAGTTTGTCTAGTTACAGAGAAGGTCCAAATCCCTTTGAATTAGCTGGCTGCAGATTCAGAGTCCACTACTCCACAAAGTTTGGTATCATTTGCAAATCTGGCAATCTTGCAATGTGTATATTGGTCCAAGTCATTTATATAAATGTCAAACAGTAAGTGTCAGTAAGTACAGACCCTTGTGGTACCCCACTAAATGTATCCCCCAATCCAATTTTACACTTCTTATAAGTACTCTTGTGTTTCTGCTGATTTTATTTTATGTATGTCTTCCAGTTTGTCAAAGGCTTTTTCAAAATCAAGATAAATTATATCATAAGCGTTGCCATCGTCTACATTAGCTGTAACATCCTCAAAAAGGCCTAATAGGTTAGTTGACCATGACCTCCCTCTTCTGAACCCATGCTGGCTGTCCCTTAGAATATTGTTGCAGTACAGTCTTCAGGCTTACCTCTTAATATTGTTTCCATCATTTTGCATGTTATGGACCTACTACTAGGTCTGTAATTACCTGGGTCTTTCTTATCCCCCTTTTTTAAAAAATGGCACATTTGCAAACTTCCATTCTTTAGGGATCTCACCTGTTTCTAGAACTATCCATGATAATAGCTAATGGTCTTTATTTTTTAAGCACCCTTGGATAAATCTGGGCCCAGTGATTTGTGATTTTTTTAGCTCCTGTAGTTTATGTAATACCTCCACTTCACTGATGCTGAACTCTTCAAGATCTGTGTGTGCGCAGATCTTAAAATCATCACTGGCAATATTTCTGAGTTTTTACATGTTTAAGCATAGTCCAATTCCATAGTCTTTTTGTTCTAAGTATATTTTTTATTGATCTGTTTAACCATCTTGGTGACTGGTCTTTTTTATTTTAAGTATATTCTGTACTTTATGTCTTGCATTATAACTTTAAATCTGTTCCATTTGAACCTCAAGTTTCATATCCTACAGATTTCCTGGCACTCTCTCTCATCCCTTCAGTTAGCCTGGGGGTCAAGAAGAGCTACTTCCTTGTAGTGTAGGCTGGGCAACGTTCTTGACGGCAAAAAGCTCTTCAAATCGAACTTACCATGTAATGCTTAAGCAAAGCAATGCTGGGCTTGGTTAGTACTTGGATGGGAGACCACCTTGGAATACCGACTGCTGTAGGCTGCATGTTAAGCTCATACGAATATATATATATATATATATATATATATATATATATATATATATATATATAGTTAGCCTTTCTTTTAATGATACACTAGTTTGTGCAGCCAGGTAATTTTGAACCGTGTTATGATTACTTGATGCCAGTGGTTCTACTATTTCTGTATCACACAGCATGTCCTGGTTGTTTGTGAGCACCAGATCTGAGATTGCTCTGTCCCTTGTTAGGTTTTTGACACACTGGGTCAGGAAGCAGCCATTTACTGCAGCAATCCATTCAGTTTCTAAGTTACCACATCCCACTGGATTTCTCCAGTTTGTATGGGGAACATTGAAATCACCCCTGATTACAATATTCTTGCCTATAAAAGCATTTCTAATTGCTTTGTATAATAATTTTCTATAATTTCTATTCTGACCTGGTGGTCTGTAACATATCACAATAGAAAAAACTTTAGTGCTCTTACCTAACACCTCTCCCAAAACTGACTCGCTTTGGTTTGTAGACTGAAGATAAATCGATGTTACTGTATGTTCTTTTTAAACTCACTGAGGTGCATTTGCACTGCTTGCTGCTGACAACGATTTAAAAAACCTGTTGTGCCAACAGTTCCTACACAGACTCAGACTATTTTTGCGGTAACTGACCATGTGAGGTGTGCTGGGATTGTTTTAACAAAAGTGTTAATTATCAAACAGTATTTTCATAAAATATGATGATTTCTAATTTCTGATCACCTAAACCAGGAGTTCCCTTTGATCCATATTAGGCATAGCGAACCACTATAGTGAGGAAAAATATTAACATATAAAGCCTAATTTAAAGTGTTAATTTTCTGTGACATATACTGTACTGTGCTGCAGTCATTTCACCAGCATTTACTTATTGAACAGCACCAGTCGTTTTAGTAATATTTTGCTGGTATGATTTATCATCAGTGGCCCATCCAGTATAGTGAGATGGCCCTCAGCCTCAGATTGGGAACTACTAATTACACAGCACATGTAAAAATAAATGCAGCTGGGCTGTATTGTGAGAATGGTGCTGGACTGAGGGAACCAAAAACATGTGAGAAGGTAGTCAGGCTAAATTGGGTAATTGATTGCCAATTGAACCTGACGTTAGGGGAAAGGCTAGTAGTTACCTAGTCAGTTCGGAAACTCCAGGTTAGGCTCCTAACTATACTTGTTCTGAATCCAGTACACAAATATACATAATTAAAAAAAAAAAAAAACTGCTACATTTAACTTATCATTTTCCTCAGATTCAAATAGAAAACAAATAAAATAATGTTTTCAAAATATATGTATTTTTAAAATCTAATCATCTTCCTTTATGGTAAAAATATTACACCTGAATGTATTTAGCTGGGCTGGTCGTGCCATTTTGAACATACGGCAATATTGCCTGTATAGGAAACTGTTTGGGGGAAATACACTGTGGAGGAAGTGTGTCTCAGAACATAAACTTTTTAATAATAAAATACATTTAAATATCTCCAGATTGTAAATATTGTAATCAAAAAGAAACTAAATCTATACAGCTATTCATGTACAGTTGTGGTGACCTCCAAACATGAGAACTCCCTTTAAGTCTGAGTAACTGGTTACTCTTTGGGGCAGCACACGGCAAGGATTGATTTCAGAGCTGGCAGTGCTCCAATTGCAATGGCTGCCAATTTCCTAAGAACCTGGTGGGTTTAATCAATCATAAAGCCACGAGAATCATAGCAATGCTAAAATATTCAAGGAATTCTCTGTGTACTCAGCTTTGTATATTGTGATAAATGGCAGTGAAGTTACTAAGCCATTACTTTGTAATGTAGAGTAGGTGCCCTGCACATGAAATTGTGTAAATAGTGAGGGTTTTTTATTTGAATTAAAGCTTGTCAAAAACATGTGTGGAATGTAGCCATTCCCAAATAGATTAATTGATTGCCTATGAGGGGATGGGCACCTTTATATAAGAGGAGACAGTGCCTTTATTCTGTTGCTTGGCAGAGGTAGTGTTGAGTAGGGAATGAGAGACGCAGGTTGTGCTCTCTGTCCCTGCACTGGGATAGTGATTGCTCGGCTGCTCATAAAAAATAATAAATAAATAAATAAATAAATAAAATATGTTTTCTAAACTGCAATTTCCTGTCTCCTGCATCTGCTATTCTTGCTGCTAGCCAGTCTTGACAGATCAGCTACCCTTCAACAGCTGCAGTTTCTCACTCTTCAAAATGCATGTTCCCATCGCCCAGTTCAATGCATTTCTATGATGATGGTATATAAACAAACCAAACAATCCCACTCAATTCCAGTAAATTTCTTAAACTGACTTTGAGGTTATACTTCTAAGAACCCATTGCAGCATCCATTCTATGAGTTAGTCAGTGTGCACATATTTCACATATTGTGTGGAAATCAAAACACTGTCATGTTTGTCACTACTAGGACCACAGTAGTGTTAACATGTTTGTGTTAACTCTGGACCAACTCAGACTGTTATTATTTATTTTATTTATTTATTTATTTACCATTTTCTATCTAGGATAAACCCTCGAGATGGAACAAGGGTGTCCCAGAGAACTACAGAGTGATGTTGTGACTATGCCCAATGATTTAAAAATGAATTTTTTTGGTGTTAAAGGGGTTCATTGGCACAGTGAGTTAATTCAAAAGCCTGTCTGTGTTTCACCTCTAAAGGCTTGGGCTTGAATCAGGCACAGGCCACAAGTGAAATTAGTTTGGTGGTCCAACCAAGTGTCAAAAACGAAAACCCATCAAACAGTTTAATTTGGGTGAGTCCTTTCCAACCACTGATCAGCAGCATTGTTGCTTCTCCCTTTGTCTTTGTACCTGTTCTGCTTTTCACTTGATAAGGGATATGAACATATATTAAATGCAGCACTGTAGATGTAATCTCTGCTGTTAAGCACCATATCACTTCACGTGTCTCACAGCACCGGTCCCGAACAGCAGTGTTCAATAAGCGAGATGACAGCATGATTAAGCTTAAGAATATTTTTTTTTTTTATGGGAATGATAGGATAGGTGTAGCCAAGATCTCATCTTTTGGCCTGAAAAGAGACACCCTCTGAAAGGAAGATGCAGCTGGAGGGGAAGAGGAGGAGGAAAAAATCTGGATAGAGGCAAGTCCCACCTTTTAAACAATTGGGGTACCAAGGAGGGAGAAGAGGACCTTTAGATACACCAAATAATCAGCAAAATAAGAATAGAGCAATTAAAATGATACCAGGAGTTATAGAGCTGTTCATGTATATAAAATAATTATTTTTAAACTAATTTAATAGAAGTGCAAATTATTTAGAATTTAGTGTTTGTTTTATTATGTTTAATTTCTGGTAGACCAAGTGAAAAGGTTCTGTAACTCATTATAGATTTTCAGATATTCTTAGATTTCTTATTACTCTTAGTATCTTGAACTCAAAGTTGTTTCTAGATTGGCTATAGAGCAGCTTTAAACCATGTGTTGAAGGTTGGTTTCCGAAAAAAAAATTGGCTCAGGCATGCAATAATTAATAACAAAAATCAGATGTATCATGTAGAGTGTAAGCTTGCCAACACAGAGGAAAAGAAAAGACGGAGTATGATTCAAACTCACAAATATACAGGATCCTACCAAAGTTTTGCTAATACTGGGGAGGACATTACCATCAGGACAGCTCGCTGATATTCCCCTCGAAGGAAACAGAACAGCAGCTATACTGCACAGTATCTGTAAGGAGGGTGTGTTTGCAGGCACGCAGCCAGACCCCCAAACATACATAAGCAGCATTAGCATTTAGTGTGCTGGTTTATTATATCCAGTTACTATGACAATATTGATTTGTATTAATAATAATTAATAATACCCTTAGATTTGAACAGCAACAAAGTAAAAAGACTAACAAAACAAATTCCTGTCTTCTGTTCAGTACAAGCACAGTAAATAAAACCACCGTGTTCACTACAGATATAGATTTAAAAGCTTCCATCTTCAGCTTTCCGCTTCGTATGATACATTTTTAACCCAGGTTTATCATTTCTGTTACACGAGAGTAGGTGTTAAAACTTCATGCTGATATTGGACACAGCTCTCGCCAAGATAAGCACCAACTAAGACATAGCTTCTTTTACTGTAAACTAATGTGATCCATCTGTGTTTCCTTCCTTTTGATGATGTAGCTATCCTTCTGCCTGGTGTTGATGGCTGAAAATGCTGGATCCAAGGATCAGCCTATTTTGCATCCCAAGCTCATCAGCACACACAACGGCTGCAATGCTGGCTCCAGGGATCAACCACAGTGCAGCCTCCCTAGCATATCAGCATCTCATTTAAGTTTCCACTTTGGAAGAAAGACCCCGTGGGTGATTGTTTTCATACTGTAATTGCACTCAGTTCAGGTTATTTTGCTCTGCACTTTAAATATATAGTAGACAGCATACTGATGAAAACAAATAGAACAATAATGTTTTTGTGTGCAATGCAATCATTTGTGTTCAGTGCAACAGATGCCACAGCGTGAGACCAGGCTAGCCAAATCCTTAGGTCAATGATGATTTGCACCTTGCTAGTAAGTATGCAGACATAATTTAAAATAATTAAAATAATTCATAATACATTCATATGTGTTGCATTGTCATATCCAAGAAAAAAGTCAGATTAGCCACTCCCAATTTCTACAAGTCAGTCATAACCGTATATTCAGCCCATCCAGTGTATAGTGGCAGAATGTGTATGAGAGATAGCTGGCGACTCATTTGGGATCATTTGTTTGTTAAGACATTTCATTGGAGAAAAATGGGTTAAACTGTCTGAGTCCACAAAAAGATGGACGAGTGCAGCACCAGACACAAGTTATGTTTCTTCCAGGTAAATTTGACAGGTGGTGTTTAATAACAAGGGATAGGTTTACTAAAGTGTTGAGCCTGTCTCAATAGTCACAAATCAGATGCAAACGAGTCAGAAGTCTTGGGTGAAATGTACTAAACAGGAGCACTGCTATTTGCGACTTTTTAGTGAATGCTTTGCGGAAGCTGTTTATCTTTGCAGTTCAACCTCAGATGAATATGTAGTTATGGACAATCCTGCATAAATTCACAAAAAGGTGGTGGAGTGCAAATCAGGGTAATCAAATATTATAATGAGATGTACGAAAGCTGTGGGCAATTGCGACACTTATAATTGCATTTTTTTTTTAAGAACTTTTGAAAGCATGTTTTAAACAGTCGCAATTGTTGCTGGCATTTCCCAATCCACCTTTTCTCGTGCATTGCTAGATGTGCTCAATACATTTTTGAGGCGAACAGCAAAAATACCTAGTTTTCCCTAAAACAATGGAGCAATAGACTGTACACATGTGCTGCTAACCCCCTGCAGCTCATTCTGAGCATCTGTATAGGAATAGGAAACATATATATTCTATTACTCATCACTGTGTGTTATATGGTTTGGTTGGCTAGACCTCTGACATTGCAAAGGTTGAAGCATTGGTATATTTTCTATACATGGCTAATTTATTTAAGCTACCTACATATATAAATGAATACTTTAGATTCGCTTGTAGTAACTACAGTGTTAGATCGCACTTTGTAACAGGGTCTTGCTCGTGTCACATGTGGGTAGCCGCTGTTCAAGCATACAAAAAGACAACTGGGGTGAAGTTGAAAATGGTGGTACAGGCACGCAGGATTTATTAACAAACAGAAAACTAAGTAAATAAAGGTGGTCATGTGGCGTTACCAGCGATGGTAATGCACAGAGGACTAATACAGCAAGCTGTACAAAAAGTGCAAAATAAAACACAGTACCACAAACTATAAATCAAAGGTGCCATTAAAACGGCAGGCCTTGCAGCAGCGGAATCCACTTCCGACACCATATGTAACAGGATGGCAAGTATGGTGACGTCAGACACGGAAGAAACACTCAGTACTGCCAGGTGAAATGTGAATTGCGCTGTTGCGCAGTTTAATCAGTAAACAGAAAATAAAAGGTTGAATAAACGAAAAACACTTTGTAAAATAAAATGGCATAGTAGCCAAAACGAACAGACAAACAAAACGTACTAACACTAAACAGGCAGACAAACAAATGGACGAACAGACAAACATGGTGAGTTTAAATCAATTATTTACTTTAGGTTTTTCTTTGTCCTTCTCCACACCCGTTCTCCACTTACCGAACACACAACCCCAAGTGAGTGAAAACATGCTGCTTTATGCAACTGTACCGAGACTCGATTGCTAATCAATCATTCAATTGGAGTCTCGGTACAACTGCACGTGAATTAATAAAAGTGCAATTTCCCGTGTGCGCATATTAATTTTATCTGCACGTGAAGTGCTGTGCAATCCTTGTGCCTAAATACAAATATACATTTTAAACACATGTGTTACACATACCTATGTATATCCTGTGTACCAATGACTATACACCAACATTAACACACTACACGTAACATACAACACAAATAAATAGCCCAGGGGCAGGGCACTTTACTACACACTCATTTTTCTATTTTATGGTTCCTAAAGCATGCTGAGGCTGCTAAAAGATAATTTGCTTATTTTGCTCCATGGAATGACTTACAGTCTAAACGTAACTTAGAGTCCCAAATAACATTAGTACAATTCAAGAGTAAGCTGCATGATTATCCATTGAGTTGTGCTTGTTTTAAGTAGTTGATTACACCTGTCACTAATTGATTGTCCCTAACTGATTGTTTATTATATTGAGTATGACTTGTGTGTTTTAAATGTATTTTATTCATGTATTTGTATTTTTGTATTGTGTGTTGTATTGTACTGCTGCTACCTTTCGTGGCAAGGTCTCACTTGTAAAAGAGATTTTAATCTCAATGTGATTTCCTAGTAAAATAAAAGTTTAAGTTTAAAAGTTTAAATAAAATGAATGTGGAGGTGGTTTTTAATATTGCACAATTTAACACTACACCACTGACCAGCTTAAATAAAAATGAACAGTATACATTTGGCTTATAGATTTCTCGAATTGGTGGTATAATGCAGAATTTGTTGCTAGTCCCTTGAAATTTGATTTAGCAAGAATTGACTGTCCTCCTGTAAGTATCATAACTTGTCAATGACTGAATCGACTGCATACCCTGGCATCGACTGCGATTTTCCCGCCGACATTCAGGCTTGAAGAAACAGCGCCTACCCAGCCCCGATTGACTCGGCGCCAGTGTAACCATCTTCGGCGCCACGTACAGCCCGGCGCCGACCACGCCTATCATCGACACCGACCTTGGAACCGTTGGACTCGTCACCGACTGTTCGGCACCGACACTGAGTTCCTCGACACCTATCCCGGCACCAATTGACTCGGCACTGATGACTAGCTTCGAAGCCGTCTACAGTCCTGCACCGACCGCGCTACCCATCGGCACCGTCCTCAGCACTGATTGACTCGGCACCTACCACTCGGCACCGACAGCGATCTCTTCGACACCTATCCTGGTACCGACTGATTCGGCACCGGTGAATAGCTTTGGAGCCATCTACAGCCTGGCACTGACTGCGCTACTATTGGCACCAACCTTGGCACAGATTGACTCTGCACCGATCACTCGATCTCGGCACCGAGCGCAGCAGTTTCAGAGCAATTCTGGACCTCAGAGTCCTCAACTTGTTCCTCAAACAGAGGAAGTTCAACATGTTGACAACACAGTGTATCCTCCAGTCCATCCAACCGGGCGACTGGTTCACATCGATCGACCTGCCAGATGCCTACTTTCACGACCCGATCCGTGCCATGCACAGGAAATATCTACGCTTTGCCTTTCAAGGCAATGCGTACGAATTCTGCATGATGCCATTTGGCCTCTCGCTGGCTCCCCGCACATTTTCATAGTGCAAGGATGCAGCACTGGCTCCATTCAGGCTGTGGGGTATTTGGATCCTGAACTATTTGGATGATTGGCTAGTTTGCACGGATTCCAGAGCATGCGCAGAGGTGCACACAAAACAGGTCATAGATCATGTGATGAAGTTAAGGCTCTCAGTACATGAACAGAAGAGCAACTTCGAACTTTCTCAGTCCACAGTGTTCCTGGGGATCAAACTGAACTCTGTGAGCATGCTTGCCTCACTGTCGGAAGACAGGATTCAGTCATTGGAGGCCACACTCTCCCTATTAAGAGAGGACACTCTCCTAAAGGTCAAAATATATCAAAGGTTTTTGGGGCTGATGGCAGCCACCCCGAGAATCCTTCCACTAGGGTTGTTGAGAATGCGCCTGCTTCAAGCGTGGGTAAATACTGTCCAGACAATGCCAGAAGACACTGGAGTGGTGGCTCCGTCCTGGCAATCTGCGCCTCGGATCTCCTCCTGGATCCCCTCACAGAAGGAAAGTGGTCACCACAGATGCTTCCAGCCTGGCAGTGGAAGGGACATTGGCAGCAAGTGCACATAAATGCCCAAGAGCTGCAAGCAGTGAACCTGACGTTATCTCATTTTCGCCAGCAATTAGCGCACAAACATGTGCTGGTCCGGACGGACAATACCACAGTGACAGCCTACATAAACTAATAAGGCGGCCTGCACTCGCAAGGCCTTCACCACGCAGCCTACAGACTCCTGTCCTGGATGCACAGAAACTTGTGTTCTACAGGCCGGTTCACCTCCTTGATGTGGACAACAAGGCAGCAGACCTCCTGTCCAGAAGAGCTCCAGACAGCTCAGAAAGGAGACTGCATCCTCAAGTGGTGAAACAGATTCGGGAGAGGTTTCGTACTGCACAAGTCTACCTCTTTGCCACAGCCAAGTCCACTCAATGCTCCCTATGGTTCTGGCCACAGGGGCTCTTGTATGCGTTCCCTCTGCTACCATTATTACCCCTGACACTAGAGACGATCAGCGTGGAGAGAACACAGATTTTGCTGGTTGCATCCAGATGGCCGAGATGCCCCTGGTTTGCTTTCCTCTTGTCGGGTCAGCCGTGGCAGCTTCGGCTGCGCAAGGACTTCTTGAGCCAGCGAAGCGGCTATTATGGCACCTGAACCCAGCCCAGCTCCAACTCTGGGTCTGGCCGTTGAACGGAGTAGTCTATTCAGACGAGGTTTGACAGATGCAGTAGTAGAAACGCTACAGTTTACTAGGGTGCCAAGCACTGGAGTCCAGTACTCATACAAATGGAAAGTTTTCCAAGACTGGTGCATTGCCGAAGGTCACGATCCTGTGACCTGCTCTATTAAGATGATATTAACTTTCTTACAACACCTGTTTGTTTTGACAAGGAAAATTAGCATCCACTTTGAAGGTATACCTGGCAGCAATATCAGTGTGCCATGACAAAATTGACTTGGTATCTATCCCCTGGGGCACATTTCCTGGCAGAGCAATTTCTTAAAGGGGCTCAGAGGCTTTGTGCTCCCATGAAAAGTATGGTCCCCAAGTGGGATCTAGAACGGTACTGTGGGTCCTTATGGGATCTGGCTCTGGCTCTGGCTCTAGTTCGGGCTCTGCACTGTTACCTGGATAGGACGACATCCTGGAGACAGTCCAACCAGCTGTAGAGGTCAGGCCCTATCAAAACAACGTCTAGTGCACTGGGTGGCAGATGCTATAAGTTTGGAGTATGAACAGATGGACTCCCCCTTACCGGGGGGACATTACGGCTCATTCTACCAGGGGCCAGGTAACTTCGTGGGCTTTCCTTCATGGCACCTCCTTGGATGAGCTTTGCAATGCTGCTACATGGACAGGTAGTCAGATATTTGCACATTTTTACCGCCTTGATGTGACAAACCAAGCAAGACCCTCTTTGGGCTCTAGGGTGTTGCAGGTGGCATGCCCTTAAGCGTCATGTGGGCACTAAGGCTATCGCAGAGAGGCTGTACTGTCGGTAATCCAGAGCCACAACAGCTTTGGTACAGCTTCCCATTCAGTAATGGTTGTCATCCCATTGAAAGGGAATGTTAGGTTATTACCATAACCCTGTTCTCTGTAAGAAAATTATATAAGCTCAGTGATTGGTGGTCAGAGAGGGCTCTTCCCATTCGGTAATGGTTGTCATTCTCTTTCAGGGAACCAGGGTTATGGACAGCGAGTGGAAGCGACAGCGAGTGGCAGAAGTACAGGCGTGGAAAAGTACAGAGCAGTTTCGAAGCAGAAAGGAGAAATTGCATCTTGAATTGCTTTAATCAGAAAACAGAGGACATTGGGGAAACACAGCAGCAGCTCAAAGTCAAACAGCCGCGTGTGTTTTTCTGATAACAAACAAGCTGAAACTCGGAGCAGCTGATTCAAATTCAGCGCCGTTTTGAGACACGGGCGAGGGGAGGAGCCAACAGCACAGCAGAACAACGCACTTAAATGAGGCAGTCTTCCCAGCAACAGCGAGTGGAAGCGACAGCGAGTGGGAGAAGTACAGGCGTGGAAAAGTACAGAGCAGTTTCGAAGCAGTTTGAAAGCAGGTTGACGGCTGCAGAAGAAACTAAACTTCAAAAAAAAAAACCTCAACATGGTCTTCAAGCCAGTAATCTGTGACACCTGCTTGATGTGGGAAATCCGAGAAAACCCAGCGGAGCTAAACCAAGTGTGCGTAAAGTGCCGCGCGATCCAGGATTTGCATAAACTAGTAAGTATGCTAGAAATGGAGCTGGAAGAAGTGAGACAGCAACAGGATCTTGAGGAACTGGCACACCCACAGTTCATGGAAGTCTGCATCACCCCTAACAGACTGAAAGCCACCAGGGAGATAGAAGGTCAGAACAGCTGGGTTCAGGTAGGCAGAAGCAGGGAAAAAAAGAAACTTCGTCAAACACAACCACCAGAAATCAAAACAACCAACAGATTTGAGTCACTTCAGAATTGTGATGAGCAGAACCAACAACAAGAGAATGAAAGGAACAACATCCAGGACCCTATTGACAGTGGTGACCAGACAGCAAAAAGAAGGGAGGTCATGATTGTTGGGGACTCCATATTGAGAAACACAGCAAGTCCAATTCACAGTTTGGACCCCCTTACTACAACAGTGTGCTGCCTTCTGGGAGCCTCGGTCAAGCACATCGCAGGACTATCTATATAGACGGGATGGACTGCATTTAAATAACAAGGGAACCAGTCTACTCGGAGAAAAGATCCTCGAGCAGGTTCAGAAGCATTTACACTAGAAAGGAAGGGGGGAGAAATCAACAAAAAAAACAGAAGGGAGACCGCATCAAAACAAGAACAACAACTCAGGTAAGACAACCATTAAATGTATTTATCTAAATGCTAGAAGTATCAGAAACAAAATTCTAGAACTTGAAGCTACTGCACTAACAGGTAACTATGATGTGATAGGTGTTACAGAAACGTGGTTATCTGAGAGTGATGGGGACGAATATAATATTTGTGGGTATACACTGTATAGAAAGACAGGCAGGACAGAAGAGGAGGAGGGGTAGCGCTGTACATAAGAAACAGTCTTGAAGCCCAGGTGTTAAACCTGGACAAAGAAAATAAAACCGAATCAATATGGGTCAGAATAACAGACAAAAATTCAAAAGGCATAATAATAGGAGCATGCTATAGACCGCCAGATTCAGACAGTGAGCACAATAATCTGTTATACAATGACATTAGAAATGTGTGTAGCAAAGGAGAAGCCATACTAATGGGGGATTTCAACTTCCCCCAAATAAAATGGGAAAACCCGGTGGGTAGCGCGAAGGATGAAATAGAAATGGTGGAAATGACAAATGACTGCTTCCTAACACAATTTGTGAAGGCACCCACTAGAGGGGAGGCATGCCTTGATTTAGTCTTTTCAAATAACGAAGATAGAATAACTAAAACAGAGGTCAGAGAACCACTGGCAAACTCAGACCACAACATGGTCTCATTTGAAGTGTTTTTTAAAACCCCAAAAGTAATGACTAAAGCTAAGGTTTACAATTTTAGAAAAGCAAACTATGAAGGTATGAAACAGAGACTAACAGAAGTAGATTGGAGTAAAATAGAGAAAACACCCACAGAAGAAGGATGGTTGTTCTTCAAAAATGTAGTACTAGAGGCGCAAAACAATTATATCCCTAAAGTAGACAAATCTAAATGTAAAACTAAATTGCCAAAATGGTTTAATAGATCAATTAAAAAAAATATTCAGCGAAAAAAGGCACTTTACAGAGCATTAAAAAAGGACCAAAAAGAAAGTACGCAGAAAGAGTACACAGAACTGCAAACGCAAGTCAAAAAGGAAGTTAGAAAGGCCAAGAGAGAAATAGAAATAAACATTGCTAAGGGAGCTAAAACCAATTCCAAAATGTTTTTCCAATATTACAACAGCAAGAGAACATTCAAAGAGGAGATTAAATGTTTAAGAGATACAAATGGCAAAATCGTAGAGGAAGAAAAAAAAATAGCAAATATGTTAAATGATTACTTTTCACAAGTTTTTACAAAGGAAGATACTGACAACATGCCCCACATGTCATCCAGTTCCTATCCAGTTTTAAATAACTTTAGCATAACTGAGGCAGAAGTGTTAAAGGGACTAGGAGCTCTTAAAATAAACAAATCCCCTGGGCCGGATGAGATCCTCCCAGTAGTACTCAAAGAAATGAAAGAAGTAATTTACAAACCGCTAACCAAGATCATGCAGCAGTCTCTTGACACAGGGGTGGTACCGACAGACTGGAAAATTGCAAACGTAATACCGATCCACAAAAAGGGAAACAAAACTGAACCAGGTAACTACAGACCAGTAAGCCTGACTTCTATTATATGCAAACTTATGGAAACTATAATAAGATCCAAAATGGAAAATTACCTATATGGTAACAGGGTCCTGGGAGACAGTCAACATGGTTTTAGGAAAGGGAGATCGTGCCTAACTAACTTGCTTGATTTTTTTGAGGATGCAACATCGATAATGGATAATTGCAAAGCATATGACATGGTTTATTTAGATTTCCAGAAAGCTTTTGACAAAGTCCCGCACAAAAGATTAATTCTCAAACTGAACGCAGTTGGGATTCAAGGAAACACATGTACATGGATTAGGGAGTGGTTAACATGTAGAAAACAGAAAGTACTGATTAGAGGAAAAACCTCAGAATGGAGTGTGGTAACCAGCGGTGTACCACAGGGATCAGTATTAGGTCCTCTGCTATTCCTAATCTACATTAATGATTTAGATTCTGGTATAGTAAGCAAACTTGTTAAATTTGCAGACGACACAAAAGTAGGAGGAGTGGCAAACACTGTTGCAGCAGCAAAGGTCATTCAAAATGATCTAGACAAGATTCAGAACTGGGCAGACACATGGCAAATGACATTTAATAGAGAAAAGTGTAAGGTACTGCACGCAGGAAATAAAAATGTACATTATAAATATCATATGGGAGATATTGAAATTGGAGAAGGAATCTATGAAAAAGACCTAGGAGTTTTTGTTGACTCAGAAATGTCTTCATCTAGACAATGTGGGGAAGCTATAAAAAAGGCTAACAAGATGCTCGGATACATTGTGAAAAGTGTTGAATTTAAATCAAGGGAAGTAATGTTAAAACTGTACAATGCACTAGTAAGACCTCATCTTGAATATTGTGTTCAGTTCTGGTCACCTCGCTATAAAAAAGATATTGCTGCTCTAGAAAGAGTGCAAAGAAGAGCGACCAGAATTATTCCGGGCTTAAAAGGCATGTCATATGCAGACAGGCTAAAAGAATTGAATCTGTTCAGTCTTGAACAAAGAAGACTACGTGGCGACCTAATTCAAGCATTCAAAATTCTAAAAGGTATTGACAGTGTCGACCCAAGGGACTTTTTCAGCCTGAAAAAAGAAACAAGGACCAGGGGTCACAAATGGAGTTTAGAAAAAGGGGCATTCAGAACAGAAAATAGGAGACACTTTTTTACACAGAGAATTGTGAGGGTCTGGAATCAACTCCCCAGTAATGTTGTTGAAGCTGACACCCTGGGATCCTTCAAGAAGCTGCTTGATGAGATTTTGGGATCAATAAGCTACTAACAACCAAACGAGCAAGATGGGCCGAATGGCCTCCTCTCGTTTGTAAACTTTCTTATGTTCTTATGTTCTTATTTCAAAATATCACTATTTCCAATGGGAAAACGGGCAAATGTGTGTCTTTTCGTTCACATAAAGTCAGAAAAAAACAACATATGAATCCAAATTAACATGTATTTATACTAAAGTAATACAAAAATGATTACAAAAGATTTAGAAGTGAATAGTTTTTCGAGATTTACAGTTATACTGTAAATTTTAGTTTTCTGACTTTATGTAAACGAAAAGACACACATTTGCCCGTTTTCCCATTGGAAATAGTGATATTTTGAAATATCACTGTCCTGGTCACAAAAGCAAAGTTTGTGGACAATAATAGCCATTTTCTATACTTTTGAGGCATAAGCAATTAGGAAATAACACTTACTACCCAGGAACAAAAATTGTGTTACATAGTGATCAGTTTGTTTGAAAACCAGGCTTTAACCACTGATAATAGGTGCACAGGCGGTGATTCCGTGAGTGCTCCGAGGCTCAAGCACAAATGGGAAAATAAGGTTCTGCATAGTGATAAATAAATCACCTATTCTGTCAAATTATAATGTGGATGTTTTACAAACAGAACTGTTATTGCAGCATTTAAAAATATAAAATCCATTTATACAAAGACTCCCAGCTTTCGATGGGTAGGGCAGGCACGCCTGGCAGTGGCTTAGCCACTGCATTACAGTGGGGAAAAAAGTGCTGAAAACAATTTTTTTTTTTTTTTTGGTGGCCTCAATATGCTTCAATCTGTATTGCTTTCAATTAGTAAACATGCCACTACTCACAGCTGATCAATGACATGCTTGCTGTCTGCCAACGCGTGTGTTTCAAATTTATGTTTGTGACTGGGCTATTTACTGTCATTCATGACAGGTTCAACCTTGAACTCTTCTGATTGGACAATGCACGCAGATTTTACACTTTAAAGTATAACGGGAGCGCAACATGACGGAACATTAAGTGAGAGATGTGAAGTATGGTCTGACAGCGGTAGGGGAAAGAATTCAAACGGGTAATTCAATTAGTCAGGATTTGTGAGGTTAAATAAAATGTTTTACTTTGTTTTGAACACAAAATGTTAGTTAACAAAAATGAACAACCATGAGTACGAATGAAATTATATATAATTATTTTTATTTATTATCACAATGTGAAATTGAAATCTGATGCACAAGTTAAAAGTTCAAGTAATTTGCTTTGTATTTCCTTTTTTGTTTTTAATCAGAAGTTTTCTAAACGGAATCATTTTTTTAAAACTATTTTGCACAACAGTGTTTTTGGTCTAATGTTAAAAAAAGTTATTTAATTTTTCGAAAATAAAACGTCAATGCACAAATAAGAAATTATTATTAAGAAATTTGCCAATTGCACCACTGTGATTATTCACCTTAAAGTTACCATTTTCATCACCTCCCGAAATAAAATCCTGGCTACGCCACTGCTGCCAGGGTTTATTATTTAAAAATAAAATAAAAATATATATATATATATATATATATATATATATATATATATATATAATATATATGTTTTTCGTAAGTGGGTAGAGAATATGTAAATGTGCAGTTTATTTCAGTCTTTCAAACCTTAATAACATAACCAAAGTGTGTCAGTCAGCAAAAATATGTGATAGAATTGAATGAATTTCATGTAGCCCTGTACAATGGTAAAAAGACAGCTACATTTGGAGTTTTTCTACAACAAAAAAGCTAAACCACCAATTCCAGAGACATCAACAGAAACCAAACCTGACTTCTGTAGTTCAGAATGTTATTAATAGCACGAGAGTGTGACGATACTTCCATTGCCTGTAAAGTGTTGTTTGCAGCTCTCTTGATTGTGACAATCTGGCATATAACTGTGATGAAATATCTGGTAATGTTAGAAAGCTAGCTTTATGTTTACATAAAAATTGTTAAAATCGTGTATCGGGTTCATCAGTTCTGGTAGATTCTATTGTACTTGCTGAAGTGTTTTCTTCCCACTGCTAATTAAAAAAAAATAGCCACCTAGCTATTTCATCCTGAGGACTCAAACTGTGTCATGCCTACTGTAGATCCCTGTAACCAGATCCAAACTGCCATACTTGATCGTATGCCTGGAGAGGACATTGTTCTTATGGTCTGTGGACTGTCCTTTTAACTTCCAGAGAAATGTGCTGAAAAAAATGAATGCCTACAAGGCTGACTGCAGTCGTACAGCTGGACTGGAAACTACCGTACGAGTCAAAATAGGCAGAAAACTGGTGCTTCACAATAGGGAAGCTTCAAACTGTTTCCTACTATCTGGAAAACACAAGTATGGCCAAAACCATAACCATCAAATTTAACAATGGAGTCAACCATATCTTTGAAAATTTATGCTCAAAGTTTGAAATCATGGACAGAGTCTACATTGTTTGAGAGCAGTTCCCAGTCAAAGGTGCTCATGCAGTCACCATTCTCAAATGCCAGGGTATGACTCTAAAAACAGTTATGATGGCTCTTGGTAACTTCATTTCCTCCTATGGAGTTACATCCTTAAGCGGTGTCCACTTTATCAACTTTTTGACCCCATCTGCATTAAGACATCTCAAACTGTAGGTGGATAGATGACGGGTAAGGTTTTCAAAAGTGAAAAAAAAATAATGTCTTAAAATTTAATGCAATTAGTATTATACCATAGGACCAATCAGGTTACCCCAGAGGACTTCTGATTGTTATACTCAAACCATGGCCTATTTAATTAAAATACAGACCTAAATTATGTATTCATAATCTAAAAGGAAAACAGACACATTAGTAGTGAATAACTGTTTAACTTTATTGGTCATTTGCTTTGTTTTTTTTTAATTACTACTAATCAATATTGATGAACAGAGGAACAGAACAGAAATTTAACATAACATGAGAAAAACAACAATAACATTTTGCATTATGCAGTTTGAAAGTATCATACTGCTGATACTGGAAAGTCAACAGCTACCAGGCTTTTGTAAGTTTCATCCAGTCGGCGCTGCACAGTTTGGAACATCTGGAAGTGGAAGGCTGTGGCTCAGTAATTACTGCAACAATATCTGAGTTGTAATGAAAAATTACATCAGAAACTCTAAGCCAGACAAATGAATTCTTATCATTTAACTGACTCATGCAGTTTACTTGAACTTCTCTATCTACCTCTTAACAACTTGCCCAACGTATGGTAGTTCATCGTGGATCACAATAACAAACTTGCCTGCTAGTATCTCATCATCAGGGACAGGGACATTTGAGCTGCATGAAGGGGATTGCCATTTTTCTTGTCTTTTGTTTCATTCAGTTCAGTTTCTACAGGACTATAGCATGAGCATATGCTTGGTCGGCCACAGAAAACAGCTGAGCTCACGATACTGGATTTTTCCCGGGCTTTGTGTTGTTACTTGATGTAGTTTCATGGTGCCTTTCACAGGTGGTAAGGTAACAGGAATGGACTCATGATATTTATTAACATTCTCTTCACCTATCCAAAAATATTGGATGGTACAGGTAGACTTTTTTTTTTGAGCATGTTCAACAGCTCTTTTGGCCTTTGTAAGTCATTGCCAAAATTTACAAGTGTCAGCACTTCGCTTGACTGCACCGTCAACTCCATCTGGTGCCCCCTTCTCATGTGATCTTTCTGAAAAATTCCACTTGACTATGTGGGACAGTACTGAGAAGATTGAAATTTCTCCTATTCCTATACTGTGTGGACCCTCGCTCATCAGGTGTAGTGCAGTTAATTCTCTTGGATGCTTTTGGATGATAACTTTCAAAATGGGTTCCAGATGAGCCCAAACCGCACGCTCATCATGGCGAGTTGAATTAGAAATCGTTGCATAGGACTGACATCCTGTGGATATGTATGCTACAGATGTATGTATCGTGGCCTGCTTTCTGCTCCCACCAAAGTGAAAGGCTTGGATCTCCATGTTAATTTTGCAAGAATAATTTTTGGAGAAATCCATGTGGACTACCACTTCCTGTTCACTTAGTGTTTCCTTAAGCTCTCAACATTTCTCTCCATGATGAATCCAGTTAAATTGATGTTTTGCAAGGGAATCGAGTTTCTGATTTAACACTTTTACCAGGTCCGACACAGTGCCAGACATTGATTTTTTTAACA
The DNA here is from genome assembly GCF_017654505.1 of Polyodon spathula. Lineage (NCBI taxonomy): Eukaryota > Metazoa > Chordata > Actinopteri > Acipenseriformes > Polyodontidae > Polyodon > Polyodon spathula. Next base: position 15,661,069 of record NC_054555.1, read on the forward strand.
AAATTGTTGTAGATCTGATCTCCCATCGAGACTGATTCCCTGTGCCACTGTTGCCATGAGATATTTTCAGAAGGTTCCAAGTCACAAAAAGCAAATTCGTTGTAGCAGCATTTTATGCATACGCGGTACATGCAATCCTTATTGTTTGTATCACAAGCAATTGTTGAAAGCAGCTAAGGGATGCTTGTTGTTTTTAGTGTCTACTTCTGACAAAGTCTCTCAACAACAAGCTTGACATTTTCATCATCCATACATGCACATGTGTTGTGGTCTCTTGATTTTGGCTCTGTGATGTAGAATGGACATCTTCTAACAAATTGGCAATAAGACAATGAGAATGGCTTTCCCACTTCAGGGCAATACTGAACATGTAGCTCAGTTAGATATTTTGTCAATACCTGTCACACAGACGGCAGAAGTGGGCGGCGTCAGAACCAGGAAAAGGAATGAAATACACAAAACACAGGACGGATGAAATTAAATGATGATGGTGCTGGCTGGTGCCGGTTTATTGTAAAATAAAAGAGTTTAACAAACAAAAGACAGGACACGGCACTTCGCGCCAAAATAAACAGACAAACAAAACGAATAGACACAGACAAACGCTACACAAACAATTGAAATCTATATTTACACATCTCTCTCTCTCTCTCTCTCTCTCTCTCGTGGAGGATTGTGGGAAGGGCTTGCAGAGAGGTGGAACGCCGGTGCGGTAGGACCGGGAAATTTAAAACTTTATTTATTTATCTGTATATCTATCTATTTATTTATTTATTTAATTTGTTTGTTTGTTTGATAGTTACTTAGTTGTTCTTTTTGTGTGTTTGTTTGTTCGTAGGTTAGTGGTGTGTGTGTGTGTTTGTTTGTTTGTTTGGAGGGTGTTTGGAGATCCCGTTATGGGGTCTCGTTCAGGAGGGCTGGGGGCTCTCACCCGCCGACACGGGGTCCGTTGCCTGCCTGACCCCGGGGTTTCGGTGGAGGAGTGCCTGCTGGCAGTAGGAGAGGTGGTGGGGTTTGAAAATATTATGTCGGCGTCAAGAATGAATAAAGCGCTAGTAATATTTTTAGTGGAGGTGTCTCTGGTACACAAGCTGGTAGAGGAAGGATTTACAGTGAAAGGTGAATTTGTTCAGGTTTCCCCTCTAGTAACCCCGGTTACGAAAGTTATTATTTCTAATGTGCCTCCGTTTTTAAAAAATGAGCAATTAGAAAAGAATTTAGCTCGTTTTGGTAAACTGGTGTCCCCGATTAAGGGAATCCCGCTGGGGTGCAAAAATAACAGTGTTAGGCACGTCATGTCGTTTAGAAGGCAGGCGTTTGTCTTACTAAATGATCCTAACCAAGTCATTAATGTTGCCTGGAATTTTAACGTGGAAGGGATGAATTGTGTAGTTTTTGTCAGTTCCGAAACGATGAGATGTTTTTACTGTGGAGAACAGGGACACCAGAGGAAAGCCTGCCCGAGAAAGGAGGCTAGAGCGGAGACAGGGCAGGATCAGGGCGATGCTGGCGGGGAGGAAGTCGGGGGTGTTGGGGGTGAGCGGGAGGAAGAGTCGGCTCCCCCAGGCAGCCGCAGAGCGAGCCCGTGCTGACCGAGGAGGGGGCGATCCAGAAGGAAACCGGAGCAGAACCACCAACACCACGGCCTCGCACAAAGAGACCCAGCCGCAGCCTGTCACTGACGGGTTCGGAGGATAATACCGCTACTACTGAGAATGGTGAAGAATCATTCAAGGTAGTAGCGAAAAAGACACGAATTCAGCGGAAGGCTGCAGAGCTGCCGGATGGCAGAGCGCAGCCAGTGCAGAACTCCGAACCCGTGCAGACAGGGAGACTGCGGGCTCCAGGCGGGGCGTCAGTCCCTCCCAACGCGGAGGAAGAGAGCACAGCGCAGGGTGAGCCAGACGCGGTGCAAGACTCTCCGCTAGCTGAATCTCAGCCGCCTGAAATAGTGCCGGCTGTAGCAGAGACCGGTGTCGAGGAGTCGGAGGGAGCTGCGGAGGAACGGATTCTCGGGGGCGAGCGAGAGGACAGCGCGGATGAGATGGAGGGGGAGCTCTCTGACTCCTCGCTTATCTCAGACATCCCTGATAGCCAACCCGTCAGTAAGAAAAAGTTATACGGCTGCAGACAGTCTTTTAAGAGGGCGCAGCTAGTCGAGTTTTTAGAGCAGAAGCAGGCGGGGGTGGTGTTTCTGCAGGAAACGCACTCGGATCAGGAGAATGAGGAGGCGTGGCGAGCGGAGTGGAAGGGGCTGTGCGTGATGAGTCACGGCGCTAGTACTAGTGCAGGAGTAGCCGTGCTTTTTAAACCCAGCCTGGGGGCAGTTTTACTAGATATAGATGAAATCGAGAAAGGGAGGATTTTAAAAGTAAGAGCTAGGCTGGGCAGTACAGTGTATGTTTTTATTAATATTTATGCCCCCAATAGAGGGGGAGAACGAATTTTATTTTTTAAGAAATTAAAGCAAGCTCTTTTTAATATTAATAATAATGATGTGGTGGTAGTAGGAGGAGATTTTAATTGTACTGTTAATTTTAATATTGATAGAAATAATGATGAACCACACCCTCAGTCCTCCAGAGAGTTGGCTGCATTGTTAGAGTCCAGTGACCTGGTTGACATATGGAGATGCCTGCACCCCAGTTCAAGACAATACACCTGGTCTCAGTATCACACAGACTGTGTATATAGAGCAAGACTAGACCGGTTTTATACTTCTAAAAACGATTTAAATAAATTTATCAAAGCAAGAATCATCCCCAGTAGTCTCTCTGACCACCACTGTCTATTAATTACAGTAATAATTCAATCAGAACCCCACAGAGCATCTTACTGGCATTTCAATGTAAAATTATTACAAGATGTAAAATTTAAGCAACAATTCAAACTTTTTTGGATAATTTGGAAAAAAGAAAAAGCACAATATAAAGATTTAAGACAGTGGTGGGACATTGGCAAAATACAAATCAAATGTTTTTGTCAACAATATACTATAAATGCAACCAGGTCACTGAACACAGCCGTGAGAGAACTGGAGTCCAAAATCCTCCTCCTAGAGGAAAGTTTAAATTCAGAATTTAAAGAACAGACCCTGGAGAACCTAAAGGAGCAGAAAATCGCGCTGGGGAGCTTGCTGAAGGAAAGAGTGAAGGGGGCGATTGTGCGTTCCAGATTCATGGAGTTGAGAGACATGGATGCCCCCACTAGTTTCTTCTTCAACCTGGAGAGGAAGAGAGCGGACAGTAGACAGCTGTGTTGTATCAGGACTCCTGGTGGGAAAGAACTGCACACCCGGGAGGAAATCAGCAGAGAGGCGGTGCGTTTTTACAAGGAACTTTATAATAAAGAACTGTGCAACATAGAGGACACTGAGCGGCTGCTCCAGGGGTTACCCAGCCTCAGTGAGAAGGAGCAGATTCAGCTGGACGCACCGCTGACCCACCAGGAGATGACCGCCGCTGTCAAGCAGCTCTCCAGCGGAAAGGTTCCCGGGATCGATGGACTGCCAGCAGAATTTTATAATAATTTCTGGGATATAATGGGGGAGGATTTGCTCCAGGTTCTGAGAGAGAGCCTCAGCCACAAGGAACTGCCTCTTAGCTGCCGTAGGGCAGTGGTTACACTGCTGCCCAAGAAGGGAGACCTATGCCAGCTTAAAAATTGGAGACCTGTGTCAATTTTATGTTCTGATTTAAAGATTTTATCCAAAACAATCGCTAATAGATTAAAAAGTGTTATTGGAACTGTAATACATATGGATCAAACATATTGTATACCGGGTCGCTCTATTTTTGATAACTTGTTTTTTATTCGAGATTTTTTAACTGTAAGTGATATTTGTGATTTTAATGTAGGAATGGTCTCCCTGGATCAAGAGAAGGCTTTCGACAGAGTCGACCACACCTACCTCTTTCATACACTGGAAGCCTTCGGGTTCGGTCCTGGTTTTATTTCTTATATTCGGCTTTTATATTCCAACATTTTTAGTATTTTAAAGATCAACAATGGGCTGAGTCAGCCCTTCCCAGTGTGCAGGGGTATAAGGCAGGGCTGTGCCCTGTCTGGTATGCTGTATTCACTGGTTATAGAGCCCCTGCTGCACCTGCTGAGGGTCAGGCTAGCTGGATGGACAGTGCCCTCCTCGCCCTCCACACCCTCCTCTGCCACAGTGAAGGTGTCTGCCTACGCAGACGATGTGACTGTGTTTGTGAGGGGGGATGCAGATGTCCAAGCGCTGCAGCAGACTCTAAATGAGTTCCAGAGAGCATCTTCTGCCAGAGTAAACTGGGCAAAATGTGACACCTTCCTGTCAGGCGGCTGGGATGAGGGCACCCCTCCTTTCCTGCCTGAGGGGCTGAAATGGAACAGAACAGGTATTAAAGTGTTGGGGGTGCACCTCGGAACAGAAAACTACATGAAAAAGAACTGGGAGGGTTTGTTGGATAGGGTGAGGGGGCGGCTGCAGAGGTGGAAGGGACTGCTGGCTCAACTGTCCTTCAAGGGCCGGGTGCTTGTTATTAATAATCTGGTGGCCTCTAGCTTGTGGCACAAGCTGGTATGCCTGGACCCACCCCAGGGCCTGGTGAAGGAGATCCAGAGAGTGTTGCTGGAGTTCTTTTGGAGCGGGAGACACAGTTTGAGGCCGGCAGTCCTCTACCTCCCTAGTGATGAGGGGGGGCAGGGGCTAGTCAGCATTGCCAGCAGGGTGGCAGCCTTCAGACTGCAGGCGGTTCAGAGACTCCTGTACACTGAGGAGGAGGCTCATTGGAAGAGGCTGGCCTGTTTCCTTCTCAATAGATTTGGGGGGCTGGGGTTAGGAAAACACCTGTTTTTAATTGAGAACACCAGTTTTAGTAAAGCAGGACTTCCTCCTTTTTATCAAAGTATTTTAAAAGCCTGGCAGCTGGTGAGGGTGGAAAGGGATGTGGAGTCCTTGACAGGGCAGGACCTGTTTGAGGAGCCCCTATTTTTTAATCCACTCTTTCCAGTTAAGTTCCTCCAGTCGATGACGCTCTGTGCCAGTTTTTTAAAAGCAGGTGTAACCAGGATGGTCCACCTGTTAAACCTTGAGCTCTCCTGCTGGCTAACTGCCTCCCAGCTAACTGCACAGCTAGGCTGGCACTCAGAGAGGCTTGCAGAAAGACTGATGGGTGAGTTGAGGGGCTGCCTCTCCCCGCGGCTCAAGGCAGTCCTGAGGGAGGAGTTGTCCAGAGGCACAGAGCAGAGACAGCTTTCCTTATTTCCAGGGATGATCGTGTCACCAGCAGTAGGTGAGGAAGGTGAGGGCGGTGGAGAGAATGGAGGGACTTTGCTTAAATTGCAGAATGTGGAGGAAATTATCTTTCACACAATGAATGGAAAACAGATATACAAATTGTGTGTTAAAGCCACAGAGTATAGTAGGCTAAGGGGTCTGGTAGACTCTAAGTGGCGAGCTTACTTGGCTGTAGAGGAGGGGCACAGGCCGGTGTGGAGGGTGCTGTACAAGCCGCCTCTCGCCAAGAGAGTGGGGGACCTGCAGTGGAAGATTCTACACTGCATTGTGTCCACAGGCAGGTTTCTCCATAGAGTGGACCCCAGCATCAGTGAGCAGTGCGCTTTTTGCTCAGCAGAGGAAACTCTCTTTCATGCCTACAGTGAGTGTGAGAGGCTGCGGCCACTTTTTAATTTACTGCAGGGAATCCTGAATAATTTAGGGGTCGTTTTTAGTAAGGAGCTTTTTATTTTTGGGGTTCTATACAGTTTTAAAATGAAAAACAGGTGTGTTCTTATTAATTTTTTAATTGGACAGGCAAAATTGGCTATTTTAAAGACAAGGAAAAATCAACTCTCTGGTTCTGGACTGACCAGTTTAGTGGTTCAGTTCAGGGTGCTCGTGGTCAGCCAGATCAGAGTAGAGTTTGAGTATTTTAAACTGGTCAGTAACCTGGAGGACTTTCAGGAGAGGTGGTGTGTGGGAGACGCCTTGTGTGCTGTGAGTGAGGAGGGGGAGCTCCAGTTTTTGTTCTAATTTTATTTAATTTTTGTTTTACAGTGTTTTATTTTGGCTTTTATCTGTTTTCAACAAAGAAAAAAACACTGTTTAATATTGATTTTTTAATGATCCTTTTATTTTGTTTAAAATCTGTTTTTAAGGAGAACACGATATATTTTAGGATTTTTTAAATTTTGCTCAGGCAGTAGGAATCTTAACTTTTGTTGTGTTTTACCTTTATTTGAATTTTAATGGATTTTATTTGGAATATTTAAATAAAGGATCTTAAAAGTCAAAAGTCTCTCTCTCTCTCTCTCTCTCTCTCTCTCTCTCTCTCTCTCTCTCTCCCGAACACCCAACCGCGAGTATGTGACAACGTGCATCTATATATACTGTTGTGCTGGGATTCAATTACCAATTAATTATTCACTTGAATCCCAGCACGTGAATTAAAAAGTGCAATTCCCCGTGCTCACATATTACTACATTTTACTTGCACGTGAAGTGCTGTGCAATCCTCGTGCCTAAATACACATATATATTTTTTATACACTCGTGTTACACAGACCCGTTTATATCCCGTGTACCAATGTCTATACACCAACATTTAAACACGCAACACATAACAGATAATATACACAGGGGCGGGCACTTTGTTCATATCTCGCGACAGGAACTGAATAACTTTTTGTCTGCATTCTTCTGCAAGTTTTTTGCTCCCTCTGAAAGATGTAACTTTTTCACTTAAACTCTTAACTTTTCATTTTAAACCGCTCAATTTTTTTCTGTAAGTTTCACTCTTTTTTGTACATCTGACAGTTCTTTTGTAGTTTTTTTTTTTACTTTGTATAGGAGCCTCTTTTCATTCTGCAATTTATTAGGCTTCTTTGCTGGTCTGGGCTCAGCTTTTGCTGTTGAAGATGCTGAAGGTGAAAGTTGTTTGTTTTGTGAGGTGTCTGGTTCTGTGTCAAGTCTTGGCTGTATATAATTATGATCTGCATGAGTTTCTCGTGGAACTTAAATAGGTGATGTTTCATCCAGCGATGTTTCTACCAGTGATATAGGGGTGTGGTCCATAATCTCTTTCAGCTTCCTCTGCTTCTCCCTTTGACGCTGCTTAGATTTCTTCCATTGTATTCTTTTTTTTTTCTTGTCTTGTTCAGACAAATCCTGAATTGGGGGGTGCTGAACTTTCCCTTCAGCCACCTTCCTTCAATAATTGAAAAAACAACATGCATAGCATGTTAGGCAATAGGCTTAGCATGGGGGTCACAGCCTTCAGCAGATAAATACATTGATAGTGCTCATTGTCATACAATTGTGAGAATTTGCATTGTACAACTTCAGGTGCTCAACATTTTCTGATATAGTGCCAGTTGACGTTCCTAAGAAAGGGGTTGGGGTAATGTTTTTGTCAAAATTTATAACTTTTTTTAAATGAAAATATGATATATACTTTTATACCGTTTATTTATGCCGTTGTAGAGTACGTTACAGAATGCTAGTTCAGTAACAGAAAATGCATGAAGCAGTTGTTATGCATTTTTGTGACTGCTTCCCTTGTCAATTCAAGAGCTGCTTTACTGATTGCTGTATGATAATCCTTCCATTCATGTAAACATTCTGAGCCTTAACTGACCTTTTATTAATTAAACTTTTGTCAAAAACCTTCAGCTGTTAAATTGCTTTCTTATGCTGTCCATAAGATGGCAAATACAGGTGGTCTCTAGGGGGCATTGATCAATTGTCATGATAGCAGAAAGTGTTCTGATCCTCAAGTTGTATGCAAAGTTTCCATTTGAAAATTGTGCAGTCTTGTCTATTTGTTGTGCTTATTAGCAGGACTATAATGTGTTGTCAGATTCTGTATTATAACGTGAAAAACATCAAAAAGCACCTTGATCGCCTTTTGGAAAGGTAGGTTGTTCTTGCTATAGGGTCTTCATTAACAAGGGCTCTATATTGAACTACCTTTTCCCTGCTTGACAAGGGCATCTGAAAATGAAGAAAAATTTGAAAAATGTATATGTGTGTCATTTTAAACTTGGTTATTCATAAATGTTTATTGGCTCTTCATAATAAGTAATCAATAAATCTGTTAAATTGAGAGATCATGTCTAAAGTCATACGATGTAACCAGCAGGACACAATTTCGTGTACCCTAATTCTGGTTACACCGAAGGACATTTTCCATCTAATGCTAATGTAACAGGCAATTATTAGGCCACCTATGCAAAGCAATGGCATTGAAGAAATTCTATAACAGCCAAATATCTAGAGAGATGTCGATTTTTTTAAATAAGTACATAAGAAAGCTTACAAACGAGAGGAGGCCATTCAGCCCATCTTCCTTGTTTGGTTGTTAGTAGCTTATTGATCCCAGAATCTCATCAAGCAGCTTCTTGAAGGATCCCAGGGTGTCAGCTTCAACAACATTACTAGGGAGTTGATTCCAGACCCTCACGATTCTCTGTGTAGAAAAGTGCCTCCTATTTTCTGTTCTGAATGCCCCCTTGTCTAATCTCCATTTGTGACCCCTGGTCCTTGTTTCGTTTTTCAGGTCAAAAAAGTCCCTTGGGTCAACATTGTCAATACCTTTTAGTATTTTGAATGCTTGAATTAGGTCGCCGCATAGTCTTCTTTGTTCAAGACTGAACCGATTCAATTCTTTTAGCCTGTCTGCATATGACATGCCTTTTAAACCCGTATTCTAACCTTATTTTATGAGTTACACTGAAGGACATGCGATTATTTCCATGTCCTATAAGGAGCCATGAATATGCATTTTTTTTACATTTATGAGAGACATACTGACCTTGCTCCACATGTCCCTTTCTGACTTCCTCATATACTGAGGTCATAGGTCACATGGAATCTTCGGCAATATGGTCTAAAATGGGTTCAATTTTAGGTAAACCTTAGGACATTTGAGGACATCAATTTCTCAGACAAAAGTATTTCTCGTAAAAAGCTCATTGTGAATTTAAATAATCAGAAGCATTTCTCCTTATAACAAAAGACCTTCAGATAATCATGCTGGTGTATTTCATTAATTGTTTTATTCTGAGTTTTATTTTTTTTTTTTTTTAAGTTTATGAAAATGCAGAAGCTTTCGGACAGTAACACCGAAGGACACTTTTACACTTTCAAAGCTGAAAAACCATAAGTATAATAATAATTCAAGATAAATACACTAGTTGCTTTATAAATAAAATATTATATATTTATTTTATATATAGTAGATTTTTATATTAAGTTATTTTATAGACATAATTATCATGGGACAGCAAAATTGACACATCACGTCATCTGCCCAGTTGTAGAGTACGGTAGGCTCAGAGGGATTTATTTCCATTATTTCCAACAATGAAGATGATAAACAAGACCAATAATGGCAACGAGTGCAAGGGATAATGAGAATCCAAGGTAAATGTATTGGAAGTGATAGTTGATGGGGCAGGCATTGCAGATCCAGGGCTGGGTTGCTGGAGCATTGTTTTTTGGTTGTGCATTGTCAATGTTTTTTGTTGCTGATGTGACTTTTCAGTTGATAGTTGTACAAAGAGCATTTCAATGTAAAGTGGAGTGAACAAAAAAGAAGCCAAGTTAGAAGCAACAATTGTGTGAATGTTGGGCCCCAGCACCTTTCCAATTGTGCCTATTTGCTTGATGCTTGACAAGGTTGTCCCAATTGCTTCTCCTAACTTGGGCTTCTGTGTTTGACATCATCACTTTAAATGGCTGTTGTTTTTTTAACTTGCTATACTGACACATTGATTTTTGTTATAGATATATAAACATACTGAACACATGACACAAATCTGATATAAACATACTGAACACATAACATAAATCTGATATAAACATACTGAACACATAACATAAATCTGATATAAACATACTGAAGAGATAACACAAATGTGATATAAACATACTGAAGAGATATCACAAATCTGATATAAACATACTGAAGAGATAACACAAATGGCTGTTTAACTGATATAATGTAGGATCCACAATATGTCGTTCAATGCTAAAATGTTTTAAACTCCTTGATTAGTGATATAAAGGAAAAGCACACTTGCAGAATTAGATGTTTACTTTCCTGTCAAGTTAATAGCAGACTCAATTCCTTCCAGACAAACCTTTGAGATGCTGTGATTCCCATTCAGGGCAGTGTGCTGTTGCCGAGCAACAGCAGATCTTTTCTTTGAGGCGGCTTGATGTTTTCATGGATGAAGCTGAAGGAAAGCAGGGTGGTGAAACACCGTGGTTGGAAACAAGTGGTTAGCTGTAAATACAAAGGCCATAAATCAATACTTAGCAAGGAATCACTTTGCTGTTGTTGGGTTTTTTGCAGTTGTTGGGTTATATTATCCTACTGTATTACTGCTCATACTACTCACATGCCTGATAATTGTTATGGTATTGTTGCTGAGTTAACCAATATACACACCCTGTTTACACAACTGCAATCATGTTTCTATTTGTTTAGGTGTTTTCAGTTAGAATTGGGTGCACTTATAAAAGTTTGCCTGGTAAATGTATTAATTCATTTTACAGCTGACTATGCTTATATATTTACTATGGGTTTCCCTTTAAGAATTTTTTTTTTTTTTGTCGGTAGGTATTAAATGAAGCCAGCAAGCCTATTAATAAATGTGTTTTCACAGCAAGTAAAGCTGCCTTTCCTTCACCTTCAATGTGGAGTTCCAATCAATGGCACTGAGTGATTTAAAAGCTAACTGGAAGAGCATTTTAATTTCTCAAAGGGCACTGGCATTTGTACTGCCGTGCTGAGGATGTAACCTGATAATGAAAATATGAAACTAGCAAATGTCACTGATTCTTCATGTAGATCTAACTCAAGAGCTCCTGTTGTGCAAACTGGGGTATGTATTTCTTCGTTGTGTTTAATCAGTTGTTACATCTTGCCCAGGTACAATCGTGAAAAACTTTGTTGGGAATTAGATTTTTTAAACAATACGTTGTTGGATTACCTGTTTGTTTACATTGCTGAAATTTGTTTAGCAGATGCCTTCCTGCGTGTAGCTCTTTTGCCATCTTTGATTACTGTAGAGGGGTGGATGCCATATGCATGCTATGTTTCAGCTCAAGGAAATTTTATGCCAGTGCAAGAAGTTCAACAGAGGACCAAAATTCAGTCTCCAGTTTTAAACACATATATTTTATGCTGAGCTGGGTAGAAGTTTTAACATCTCTGCTGACAGCAAGTTTAAAACCAGCAACAATGTATTCCTGTCAGTCAGGAAATCTTAGAAAAGTAGGTAATGACAAGGCCAGACATGACCCCCTGAATTACCGGCCTGGATTTTAAGTGTCTGGGGGAAACTGAGGTACTGTACCCTGACACCATGGTCTGATTGGTGCGTAAAGTCTGGTTTGATTCAACTGCCATTTAAAAGGGGTGGATGCCATATGCATGCTATGTTTCAGCTCAAGGAAATTTTATGCCAGTGCAAGAAGTTCAACAGAGGACCAAAATTCAGTCTCCAGTTTTAAACACATATATTTTATGCTGAGCTGGGTAGAAGTTTTAACATCTCTGCTGACAGCAAGTTTAAAACCAGCAACAATGTATTCCTGTCAGTCAGGAAATCTTAGAAAAGTAGGTAATGACAAGGCCAGACATGACCCCCTGAATTACCGGCCTGGATTTTAAGTGTCTGGGGGAAACTGAGGTACTGTACCCTGACACCATGGTCTGATTGGTGCGTAAAGTCTGGTTCGATCGTCAACTTAATCTGGCACGACTTGGACATGAGGGTGTCCGACAACTAACAAAACATATTTTGAGCTCAAAAAGTATGAAAACGTACTAGAATATGTGTGACCCGCATATAATAAGTTCACAAACTCGCTTCAAGATCCGGCTTCAGTCTCCATCGCAGCTGCTGGCCTTACTTCCTTAGTATCCAGTCCTCCAGTTTATAGGGAGATGGCACTTTCGATGCAGAAATTCACAATAAACTAACATGTGCAATTTATTTTTAATAAGCAAACAATGAATTCAGTTACATTAAATTTGGAACTATATTACACTGTATACAGAATAAAACTTTCTGGTTTTGTCTTAATTAAATGTATTTTAGTTATTTTAATTATTTTTCTTCCCACAAATGACAGGTAGCCGTGTTATGAGCAGTATTAACCACTTTGGGCTGTGTGGTTCTGATGATATATACCATTTCTGGTGTAGTTAAAAGTCCTCGGCTCACGCCTCGGGCCTTATCACCACCCCAGGCGTGGTATATATCATGGGAACCGCACGACCCTTCGTGGTTTACCTTGCATATATAATTAAGACTTGCATTGTTTATTAATTTTTTTATTACTCTGTTACTAGTGAGTCTGAATACTAAATTTCATTCATTGTGTTGAGTTTGAAAAATAGTCAGACTGACGGACACAAATAAAAGCTGTAAACCAGATTCGTTCTCCTGCGACCTTTTGAGAAAATATACTATATAATAATTTATAGCACAAAATAGACCTCAAAATCACTCAGATGCCTCATTTTTTTTTTCCCCAACATTAAGCGGCCAAAGTTTACTATAGCACTACCTTGTACTTTAAAACAGGTTATACCTATTTAAGCAAAGAGGAAGAAGCAAGCATAACGCTGTACTTTTTTAAAACCTTTAAACCTGTTAACCTGTTCTGCAGTCCTGCAGTACCTACACCATTTTCATCACTGCACACCAATTTAAACCAATTATTAATACTGACTATTAAGCTTGTAAACACAAACTTAATATCATACTTGTAATCAAGGTGCATTCTATGTATTATATAAGGCATGTTTGCAAAAAAAAAAAAAAAAAAAAACACTGCACTCTTGCCGTAAACTTTCGAATATCTATATGGGGCTCAGATCGATGGGAAGAATGGATGTTAAACCAGTCAAGCATTGTCTTCTCGAATGACTTTGAAAAGTCCTGTATTTTGAACCTCGGTGATACTGCAACAGGACCGTCAAAGCCTTGTTTACTTGTGTATCCGAAAACTGTCCTAGGTCAGCAAAACCATTCATTTTCATCAGAAAATTAAAATCCATTTTCATATTTTGAGTACAGTAAGCAAGCAAATGCATTTTTCTGCTTTCCTTAGACACTTTTTCCGAAGTTCAAAAGACACCACTTTCACTGAAAATGGAGTGAAGGACTGGAAAAATCTAATGAAAAAACTTCAGAAACATTCATAATCTGGCACCACAAACAGTGTTCTAAAAGGTGGCATTTGTTCAAACTGTCAAAGGAAGTATGTTCTGTCAGTTATCAAATTCTCACAAAATGGTGGTGCGTGAAAACAGGCAGTATGCTACGAAAATATTTTGCCACAAGTATTGTACAATCAGATTTGGATCAAGCTGTTTGTATAGAGAACATCAATTCAAATAAATGTATAAATTGAAAAGAGGATTTTCCAGGCAAGGGAATTAGCAAAAAGGATTCAGAGTTTAAGTCGGCTGCCTCCTGCAGAGGTATAGGTGGCTCAGATCGGTGGGGAGAAGTGATATAAACCAGCCCAGCATTGTCTCCTCCAGTGACATTGAAATGCAACTAAATCCTGTATCTGCACTAGTGTTGATTTTGATATCCCAGCTACCCTAGTGGTCTGGCAGTTGTGCAGTAGGAAAACAAGAAATATGTTTGTTAGACCTGCTTTGCGCACTTGGTGAAAAAAAAAAAAAATCTTCTCAAATATTTGTGTGTTGGTCAGAACAATTCCTTGTGAGGGTTTGGGCAATTTATTTTAGCCTCCCCAAGCCTCTTATATGCACTGCCTATGGGATCACGGTAACAGATTGCAGCATCCTTTCTGTGCCTTGCATGTGCCTTGTATCCCATTTCAGTCATTTCCACATGTGACTGGTTAGAAGCCAGATCAAACAGCCAAAAGTACTGTATTAATAAGCAATGTGGTTGTGGTTTTGGTATTAACCATGTGTGACGGTGCGGTGGGTGTGGTGATGAAACAGATGTCACAGAGTCACTGGTCCAGGTGCAAATAACCCTAATACCAGCAATGGTAGAGGGTGTGTTTTAATCACAGGAATGCAGTCCAAAGCAACAAAACAATACAAATCATAAGTCCCAGTAAAAGAGTTCCTCTCAGCACTATTGTGTACTTGCGGGGTGGTGGAAAGTGCAGGTGCTCAGGTGCTGATGTGTCCAGTTCAGTTGTGCGGGGTGTCTGGTGTCCAAGGTGAAAGTGCTGGCAGTAGTGTGGCAGCTCCTTGTCGTGACAACTCACTCCGACCCCGGTCCTGATGATAAACAAATCAAAAACACGTAGCAAACAAACAAATGGCTCAGCAACCCAGGTTCCATGTTACCTCCAAAAGCCCTGCACTTGCAAAATGACAGCCCTTATATACCAAGAGACTCCACCCCATGGTCAGCGCAACTCAGCACACCTGCCAGTTGTCTAATGCAGCACAGCTGATCACACTAATCTTGTCCCCTAATATGGTCATTCCGCTCTGCACCAAGATGGCCTACTTGTTTTCCCCCCTCTCTCCAAGCCGGCCCATCTCAGTACAGGTGTGCAAGTACCTCTGCTTAGCGCCCTCTTGGGTCGGGAGGAAGATTTACAGCTCAGGTCCTCTCGCTGTCTGTCACACCATGTAACACAACACTTTCATTTGCTCTTTGATTTGTGTCTGTTTTTCAAAAAGGAAAAAATATTTGTTAAAACATACAAACAGATCCTAAAATGTGAATTAGTGTCACTGGGCCTTATTCAATGGGGTTTCATTAATTGAAAGAATATATATTTCTTAAAGTCTATTTTGATCAAATTTAATGCTCATCTATTCCTTTAATCACTCAATCAGCAGATCAAAACTTGTGTCTAATTTGATAAAGTTTATTTGGTCACATTTTGAGTGACATAAATTACTTTATTAAATTATTTTAAATGCAATTGAAAGAAATCCCTGTCTTGCACTGAGGTTTATTAAATGACAGTGTGGATGGTACTGGAATAAACTTGTATTGCAATTATTTACATTCTGTGTAATTGCAGTTGTTAGAAATTGAGCACAATATTGTCTGAAAATCAAAAAACAATTATCTTTTTTTTAAAAAATTGAGTATTGCTGTTAGATTCATAAAGCTAACACAAGGTTATTTTTCATTAATTTATTATTTTTCATGTTTCAGAATGCTAATATTGGTACTCAGAGTTCTAATTATGATATCAGTGAGAATACTTTTAATAACATGCTTCACAAAATGTACATTTCTGTCTCAGATTCTTACTGGTTGTAAAAACATTAACAGCTTGTGAAGTTCCCTTTCAATTCGAAGAATGCCACCAAACATCGTTTATGGGATATACGCCTGTCATCAAAGCTGCTGATAGGCCCACCTTCCCTCGATTACCTCCTCGGTCCCACCTACCAAGGGAATAAAACCATCACGCAGGGAAGGATCGACCTCTTTTCACTTCTCAAGTTGGTATGGTAAGACCATCTGTGTTGCACTGAGGCTTTTTTTATTATTTAAAAGTGCTGCGTTGAGCTTGTTGCTAGTTCCCTTGCACTTTGTGCTGAAAGCTGGCGGAACACAGAATCAGTAGCTCATAAATCATAGCCATTTTTCTCTTTCTTATACTGCCTTCAACTTCACTTATGTTGCAGGCTGCTTATCTTTCTGTCTGACGTCTCTGAGTCAACTGCCTGTGCAGTATTGATTTTAAAGGAGTGACTGTGTCTTTCATCCTTTTTTATCTGGGCGAGCGATGTTACTCCACCGCGGCTAGGCCCACCTTGTCCCCATTGTCAAGTTAGTCCACCAGTCGTTTCGGGCCGCCTTGTTGTTTTGATTGTGCTGCGCGTCCCCGTGCTTGTGCAGACGACTAGCTGCAGCGTGGCTGCTTACAGCCGAACCAGTCATGTTTTCCAACCCCGTTGTTAAGTTGAGATATCTCTTGCCGGCTGCATTGGCCCACCAACACATGTGTTGGGCCTTACAATCGAACAGACAGTGTGCTCTCCCCCATCTGTACTGTGCTGCATTATTGTATTGTGTATTTGCTGTACTGCTGTCAATCGCCTGTCGCGGCTTTGGCCCTTGTGTCCCCCTGTTGTATGCTACATGCTGCCCAGGTGTGTGACCACATGGTTAGGGTAGGTATCGTTGCATAGCTGCCCCCGGTTTTTTTCTAAATACCGCGGTGCGTGCTTGGCCCGTGCTACTTCGGTACCATGGTACACACGGTGCTCAATGACACACAGTACCCGATACAGGCAGTTCGCAGATGCTGCACGGTGTTAGGTGCGTATTGTACCTTGTGCTGCACGGCACTCTGTGCACTCGGTGTACATGGTGCTCAGTGCACGTGATGGACACAGTACCCATTGCCCTGTGCTCGGTGCACACAGTGCGCATGGTATCGGGCGCTGCACGGTACTCGATTCACATGGTGCTCTTGGTATGTGGTGCATTAGTGCTATGGTAGTCGGTGCAAGTACTGCACGTGCTCTCCGTGTTATGCACTTCCGCTGTGGGCGCCCTTAACATGCTGTGCAACCCAGCAATGATGGGCAGGGTTGGGTTTCATGCCTGAAATGCCTGTGAGACTAACATCCCGCAGAAAGACAGGCATACCATGTGTGCTCGGTGCTTAGGCACCAAACATGCCACTTCAACCCTACAAGGCTTTGCAGCATCTGCATGGCTTTTCAGCCTCGAGTGCTCACCAGTTGCCTGGAGAGAGTTGCACAGGGGACATTCTTTGTTCCCCGTAATGAGTCATCCCAGCCATTCCTCTAGATGCGATTACAGAGTCCCTCCGGGGGGATTCCTTCTGCGCAGGCATCTGTGTCCACTTGCAGCCGTTCCCCGTCACCTACAGTGAAACGGGTGAAGAAGTCTCAGCAGGCGCAGGACAGCATGGATATGAAAGCCCAATCGCACAGATTATGGAGCTTCTGGAGAGGCAGCAGGTGAAGGCTCCACTGGTGGAGGGTCTGCTCAAGGACCCTATGTGCCCCAACCTGCAATGCAGGATTACGGAGACACATGTCCATAGAGCGTACGTGGCGGGGGCTCAGAGTACCCGTCTGACGAATACATCCAGTAGGCTGGTCGCATACATGTATGGCATTTTGCGTGACGCCCCGCTCCCACAGCCAGTGGCCACGGAGTTGCGATTGCTGTCGCACACGTTGCTCCAGATCTCCGGCCTGCAAGGGCAGGTCCTGGGCCGGAGCCTGGCGGACCTATTGGTTGCGGGCAGACAGCTCTGGCTGTCGCAGGCACGGGTGCCTGATGCGGATAATGGTGTGCTTTTGGACGCGCCTATATAGCCAGGCCATACCTTTGGTCCAGCAGTGGAGAAGATCCTGCAGCGGTTTCTCAGAGAACGCGAGGCGTTTAGGCAGGTGGCTGCGTTGCTCCCTCCCCCCACTCCAGTGCGGGGTAGGTCGAGCCACTGGCACACACCTCCAAGTGGACGGTCACCAGGACAGTGCCAGTCCCCACAGCCCCACTGGGTAACCTTAGGCTATGCCTACAGACCTCACCACAGGCAAGAGACAGGGTTCTCCCGTAAAAGGTATTGACAATGTCGACCCAAGGGACTTTTTCGACCTGGAAAAAGAAACAAGGACCAGGGGTTACAAATGGAGATTAGATAAGGGGGCATTCAGAACAGAAAATAGGAGGCACTTTTTTACACAGAGAATCATGAGGGTCTGGAATCAACTCCCCAGTAATGTTGTTGAAGCTGACACCCTGGGATCCTTCAAGAAGCTGCTTGATGAGATTCTGGGATCAATAAGCTACTAACAACAAAATGAGCAAGATGGGCCGAATGTCCTCCTCTCGTTTGTAAACTTTCTTATGTTCTTATGTTCTTAACATGGAGGGCGCGAAGGCCGTGGCCAGTCCACGGAGCAGCACACTAGAAGGTGGATCCAGGGCAATCGCCCTAGGCAGCCGTCTCAGTCAGCCCCGCCTCAGCCTTAGCAGCCCCAGCAGGGCCCCTGAAGGCTTGCGGCCTCGGACCCAGTTTATGGCACAACAGCTGCACTACTGGCGTGCTTGTACCTCAGGTGCTTGGGTGCTCGTGACCGTACAAGATGGTTACATGCTTCAGTTTTTCTTGGGACCTCCTCCTTTGCGCTGCGTCACAACTACGGTCGTGATGGATCAGTTTCAGGCCTTGTTGCTCCAGACTGAAGTGGCAGCTTTGCTGGGCAAGCGCACTATTAGTCTCGCAGTCCCCACCTCTCACGGGGAGGGGTTCTACTCAAGATACTTTCTGGTGCCGAAGAAGGATGTCGGTTTTCACCCCATCCTAGACCTGCGGTTCCTCAAATGGTTTTTGAAACAGAGGAGGTTCCAAATGCAGACTCATTTTCACATACTCCAGTCTGTCCAGCCGGGCGACTGGTTTACCACACTGGACTTTGAGAGACATGTATTTTCACATCCCCATTCATCCAGAACACAAGAAATATCTCCGTTTCAGCTTTCAAGGCAGCATTTACCATTTGCCAGCGTTTCGATTTTTCCATGCTGCCATTTGGCCTCTCCCTGGCTCCCTGTACTATCTCAAAGTGCGTAGACGCTATCCTCGCCCCCTTGCGGCTACAAGGGGTCAAAGTAATGAACTACCTCGACAATTGGTTGATTTGTTCCAAGTCACGAGAGGGAGTGGTGGCCCACATGGCGCTTGTGACTGAGCATCTGGTGAGGATATTTGGGGCTCTGGCTGGACTCCACTACGATGCGTGCATACCTGTCGGACGACAGAGTAGCAGCTCTCCAGCACCACCTCTCCCTGTTTCGACATGGATTGAGGGTGCCCCTTGTCTTGTGCCAGAAACTACTGGGTTTGATGGCTGCAGCAATATCAACCATCGGGCTGGGCTTACAGTGCATGTACCCGCTGCAAGAATGGCTCAGTGCGTTTCATCTGCATCTCAAGACACCATCAGCTGACAGTGTGTCTTGCGTGCTTGGCGGCCCTGTGCTGGTGGAGGACAACTTCATACCTGCGCCAAGGGGTCCGAATGGGTGTAGTTTCTAACTGCCGGGTAGTGACGATGAATGCCTCCTACTTCGTTTGGGGTCCAGTCTCTGAAGGCAGAGGAGTCAGCAGGTCATGGTCGGGCTGCTGAACATCCCTGCACATCAATATGCTGGAGCTGCATGTGGTTTTCCTTGCCCTCCAGCGCTTCCTACCTGTGGTGTGCAACAAGCATGTATTTTTCAGCATGGACAACACATCAGTGGTGGCGTATGTCAACCACCAAGGTGGCCTTTGGTCCCCGGGGTTGCATCATCTCGCCTTCAGGCTTTTGACTTGGAACTTGATGTCCCTTCGGGGACTATGTTCCAGGTATTGACACTTGGCCAGCGGACCTCTCTTTGGGAATGGTTCGGGAAGGCGCAGGTCAATCTCTTTGCCTCACCAGAGATGACCCTGTCTGATACTCCCTCCACCGCTTAGGCGGTCCACTCGGTGCCGACACCCTAGCCCACGTATGGCCAAGAGCACTCCTTTACGCATTCCCACCTTTACCATTATTCCCGGCCTTTCTCGAAAAGGTCCGGTCAGAGAAGGCATCATTTCACCTAGTTGCCCCCAGGTGACCCAGGAGAATCTAGTTCTCGGCCCTGTGCCAGCTATTGAACAGCCCGCCCTGGGAAATATCGCTTCGCCTGATCTCCTCAGTCAGACGAGAGGCACGCTTTGGCACCTGGAGCCGGGCAGGCTCCAGCTTTGAGTCTGGCCCCTGAAAAGGACAGATGTTCAGCCTTAGGGCTGTCGAATGCTCTTGTGGGTACCTTACAGAATGCTATGGCGCATTCCACTAGGATGATGTATGCCTATGTGGAAGGGTGGTGGGTAATTCACTGACACGGGAGACAGAACAGATGTACTTGGAACACCACACAGGTGCCCAGTTATATTTTCAGGACTTTTCACTTTAACCCACAGAGGGCACTGTTGTCCGTGGGCTGCCTATCAACGATGATAGACAGCACCACAGAAATACCAAAGCTGGTAAGAGAATTAACTGCGGGCGCACTCGCAGGTGCTCAAAAATAATAATGAAAACAGAAGGCGAAAAGAACAAGGAAAAATAAAACAGTAATAAAACTACAAATAAAAGGTGCTGCACTCGGCAGCGTTATCCCGGTCACCGTTACCCGCACGACCCGGATCACCGACCTACTCTAGCGGCTCCATGCCTGCTCCTAACAATACTTTGGGGGTCTGTCCAAGGGTTCCCCTCTGTCACTCTCTGGCTTGTTAGTTGCTGTCTTTCTCCCAGCTAGTTTCTCGGTCCTCGACCAGCGCTTCCGCCCACACAACGCGTCTAAAAGGGCAGAGCCGAGGAAACAGTAGAAAATTATCTTATAGGGCTAACAATCTCCCCAAGACCCGCCTCCCAGGCATTCAGAGAGAGAGGAAGTCCACACACCCACTTTCCCACCTCATCGTGTCACTGCCATGACTCACAGGCGGTTGTTGGACGACTGCTGCCCTCCTCCTGCAGCACTGTGAATACGCCAGCAGAGTCAGCACAGATCTTCCCCTGCTACAGCCTATAAGTGGAAATATTAAATAGCCTTGAAGTTGTACTGGAGGCTCTCACGCAGGCCTTATTTGAGCCTATATACTCCATTGAGTTGAAGTATCTGTCTATGAAGACAGCCTTCCTCTTGGCTCTCACCTCCGAAAAGTGGGTTAGTGATCTGTAAGTGCTGTCTATGCATAGCTCTTGCATGTATTTGTGATAATGGTAGCAGTGCCACTGCGTGTAAACCCTGCTTTCCTCCCCAAGGTGGTTACAGCCTTTCACATTAATCAGTCTGTGGAACTGGAGTCCTTTCATCTACTAGTTTACTTTGGAGGATGATATGAAGTTGAATTTCCTCTGCCCGGTTCAAGCATTGAGATGCTACGTGGATAGGACGAGAGCGCTGCATCATTCTAACCAGCTCTCTGTCTGCCACGGGACACAGACCCTAGGACAGCCCCTTTCGAAGCAATGACTGTCGCATTGGATTGTGAACACAGTCTCGACTGCGTATGATGGTGCTGCCTTACCCCCACCTTACCTTACGCCACATACCTTTTCCAGGTTCTATCGCCTTAACTTGATAGATCCCTCATTGCCTTCAATGGGCACAAGAGTCCTTGAGGTTGTAGGTTAAGATTATGGAGTGAGGTTGTAGCAATTCACTTGCTCCATAAAGTGGGTGTAAGTTTCACCCACCTGTCCCTTTTATTAAGGTCAGTAGCCTGGCCAGGTTAAAACTCAAATTCCCATAGTTCCTTGCTATCACCCTCTGTTCATCCTCTCTCCCATTGGCTCATTCAGATATCCATTTTACAAATAACAGCATATTACTTAATTAAGGTGTAACTTGAACTTTATTTTAGATAAATACAGGTGCATCCATTTACTCTTTTATTAAAATCTTGTACTTGTGTACTTGTGTCTAAACCATTCTTTTTTGTTTACACTGTTACTTGTTTAAGTTTAGTTGCCGTTCAAGGTCTGTTTAGGGTTTTTTTTTTTTGTTAGTGTGTTCAGTCACCATTTTGTTCCTGATCTTCCTGGTATTTTCCAAACGGCTGTTCACCATTCAACCCGGTACTACTCGACAGACTCACCATTTTCTATGATCGTCTTTTTTTCATCAACCTTCATCCATCATCATCAGTACAGGACTCTATTTGTGACTTCTGTTGGAGCGATTATTCCTTTTCTGTTTTTTTTCTACTTTACTTTGATACTTTGGTTCCTGTAATTTTGGTTTTGTTCTTTTGTTACTTTGGATTACATGTGCATTGCTCCACTGGACTTGTTAGGCCTAAATTTCATTCATCATCCATATTCCCGTATAATTGTTCATTCACCTTTGTATTTTTTGCCTGTTGGTGTGTTGGTTTTGCATTGGTGTGGTGTTTGTGTGTGTAGGGGGGGGGGGGTTTATTGGAGGCCCACCGGACACTGCATTCATTTTGTTTTAGTGTTATTTTGTTTGGATGTTTGTTTTGTTCACTTTACTTTCTTACTCACCTGTACCTTCGACTAAATGTTCTCTGCAATAAGTTGTTGTCCTTATATTTAATTTATTACATTATAGTTCACAACAATAAACTGTTTGTTTGTGAAATTGACACCTCTGATGTCCCTGCTTTTGCTGTCTGTCACTCTTGCTAACATAGTTAGTTATAGATATTGGGCCAGTAGTATCTCCTTAGGGAGGACAGTACAACTACTTCTCAGTTGTGCAGAGTGATTGCTAAGAACATAAGAACATAAGAACATAAGAAAGTTTACAAACGAGAGGAGGCCATTCGGCCCATCTTGCTCGTTTGGTTGTTAGTAGCTTATTGATCCCAAAATCTCATCAAGCAGCTTCTTGAAGGATCCCAGGGTGTCAGCTTCAACAACATTACTGGGGAGTTGATTCCAGACCCTCACAATTCTCTGTGTAAAAAAGTGTCTCCTATTTTCTGTTCTGAATGCCCCTTTTTCTAAACTCCATTTGTGACCCCTGGTCCTTGTTTCTTTTTTCAGGCTGAAAAAGTCCCTTGGGTTGACACTGTCAATACCTTTTAGAATTTTGAATGCTTGAATTAGGTCGCCACGTAGTCTTCTTTGTTCAAGACTGAACAGATTCAATTCTTTTAGCCTGTCTGCATATGACATGCCTTTTAAGCCCGGAATAATTCTGGTCGCTCTTCTTTGCACTCTTTCTAGAGCAGCAATATCTTTTTTATAGCGAGGTGACCAGAACTGAACACAATATTCAAGATGAGGTCTTACTAGTGCATTGTACAGTTTTAACATTACTTCCCTTGATTTAAATTCAACACTTTTCACAATGTATCCAAGCATCTTTTTTATAGCTTCCCCACATTGTCTAGATGAAGACATTTCTGAGTCAACAAAAACTCCTAGGTCTTTTTCATAGATTCCTTCTCCAATTTCAATATCTCCCATATGATATTTATAATGTACATTTTTATTTCCTGCGTGCAGTACCTTACACTTTTCTCTATTAAATGTCATTTGCCATGTGTCTGCCCAGTTCTGAATCTTGTCTAGATCATTTTGAATGGCCTTTGCTGCTGCAACAGTGCTTGCCACTCCCCCTACTTTTGTGTCGTTTGGAGCAGGTCACCCATGAGTGGAGCTCCTGCTTATCCTTTTACAAAAGATTAAAAAACAGTTGTTTAAAGTTTTATTTTGGAAAATTTTTGTTTCTATTCATTTATCTAAAGTAGTTTTGCACCTTTTAGTTAAAGAATTTTAATTTTTGAACGGTTCTTTTCTTTAAAATAAGTGTTTGTTTGTTTTGGTTTGTTTGTCTCCCTGCACTTGCATTGTAAGTGCAGGGGGGCGGCCATTTTGGATTTTTTCTTTTTGATTGATTTTTATTTTTCTTTCTTTCAATTTTAACTTTGGTTTCTTACTTTTATTTTAGGTGCTTTTTGATTTTTTAATTAAGAGCACATTATCTCATTTATTTTAAAATTATTTTTGATTTAAAAAACTGTTTTTGACTTTGTTTTAAAAATCGTTTTGTTTTAAAAATCCCCTGCTCTTGCCTTGGGCAGAGTAGGGGAAGGGCAGGCACTTTTGTCTGCCCTGTTTCTTATTTTTATTAGATTTTTTAGTTGAAGGTTTTTATTTTTAAAAAAAAGAAAACCTTTAACTGGATTTATTTATTTTGATTATTTTTATTGTTTTCATTTTATCTCGTTTTATTTTCTTGGGTGGGGAATAAAACAGGATAAGTTAAAAAAAAAAAAAAAAAAAAAAAAAAAAAAAAAAAAAAAAAAATCCTTGGTTTTTTTTGGATTTTTCATTTTTGTTTGTGCCCCTGTGCTATTGGAGCGCAGGGGTGCATGTGTGTGTTTGTTTGTTTATTTAAAAAAAAAAAAAAAAAAAAAAAAAAAATTTTTTTTTGAAATAAATAAATAAATAAATAAAAAAAAACTTAGTCCTTTTTTCCTATTTTGTTTTGCGCACCCCTGCACTATTGGAGTGCAGGGGTGAGTCTGTCTGTTTCCTTTTGTTTTTGTTTAAATAAATAAATAAAAATAAAAAATTTTAAAATGAGCGGGCAAGCTCAGGAAGCCCCGATAAAGTGGGCAAAGGTGGCTGCAGCGGAAGCTGCAGCACCTTTTAAAAACATTACCAGGAGGCACGGAGTACGGTGCCTCCTGAAGGACTCCCTCTCGATTGAGGGCTTTGTCAAGGCCATGGCCAAGGTGGTGGGGCCATCGGCGATCGTGGCGGCCTCTAAAATGTACGGGAAAGCCGTATTTTTCTTAAAATCGGAGGCCGCCGCGAACACGGCAATCGAGAGGGGTCTCGCGGTGGCGGGGATTTTTATCCCCGTCGAACCGCTCGCGGGCCTGGGCACTAGGGTCGTCC
Organism: Polyodon spathula; assembly: GCF_017654505.1. Lineage (NCBI taxonomy): Eukaryota > Metazoa > Chordata > Actinopteri > Acipenseriformes > Polyodontidae > Polyodon > Polyodon spathula. Next base: position 15,685,491 of record NC_054555.1, read on the forward strand.
TTTCAAACGTGCCACCTTTCTTGAGGGACGACCTGCTCAGGCCCCATTTGCAAGCCTTGGGGGAGATAAAAACATCTATCCACCCCCTCCCCCTAGGCTGCAAAGACCAGCACCTCCGCCACATTTTATCATTCCGCCGCCAGGTGACCATTCAACTGGCGGGTCAGGACGTGGCGGAGGGCAGCTTCGTGGTCCCCTTCGAGGGGACCAATTATGTCATTTTTTACTCATCGGAGGAGGTGCGGTGCTACCACTGCAAGGAGCTGGGGCACCAGAAGAAGAGGTGCCCCAAGCTCCAGCAGGGCGCAAAGCCACCCGCGCCCGCACCGCGCCCCTCCGAGTCCACCTCGCCCCCGGGGCCCTCAAAGAGGCCCGCGGAGGGGGGCAAGACAACACCCGCCCCCCTCCCGGTAACATCAAAGGGGGGGAAGGGGGAGGAGGCCCCCGAGGCGGCCGGACCCTCCGCGCCTACCGTAAGCGCGCCGGGGGAGAAAGCCGCCGGGTGGACCGTGGTCGCCGGCCGCAGCAAAAAGAAGGCGGCGGCGGCCGGGTCCGCCGGGGAGGCCAAGCGGGGGGAGACGAAACCCGTCGTCGTCTGGCGGCGGGTCAGGGGGCGCTCCCGAAAAGGAGACTCCCTCGCCGGAACCCCCTGCGAGGCAGGGCGGCAAAGCCGCCCGTAAAATAAAACATCTCCTCCCCGAGCGGGTGGAGAGAAACGCCACCGAAGGCGAGCTCCCCGCTGCCGCGACGGGGCGGGGGACCTTCTCTGGCGGCATAAGGGGGAAGAGGAAAGCACAAGCCCTCTTCCCCACCTGTGCACATAAGTGCACTAAAACCGGTCTCTTGGCGAGGGTCCCCGGGGGGACGAAAGAAAGCCCCCCGAAACCCAAACGCCCGCCTCGGCGTCCCCCCTCCACCGGCAACGGGGGCCTCGGCCCTCGTCATGTCAAAGAGGGGGAGAAACATCCACCTGCCGAGGCGGTCCGGGGCTCCGCCGAAGAAGCGGAGCCCATGGAGGAAGCCACCGCCGAGAGACCGGAAGAAGCCCTCGAGGCGGTTCCCCTCCCCGCGCCGCAAGAGACCGCGGACGTCGGCCCCGACTCCATCGTCGAGGGGCCGGCCGCGGCGGGGAGCGCCGAGGGGGCGAAGGAGGGCTCCTCCGCGGAGCGGCTGCCTCGGGCGCCGTCCTCCTCCGACCGCGACACGGGCCCAGAACCCGGTGTTGCCGAAGAGGGGGCGGCTGAACCAACCCCCGAGGCAGAAGCGGGCTCCGCGGAAATGCGGGAGACCCCAGCCGAGGAGCCGGAGGGGGGTGAAGAACCACCCCTCCCGGAGAAAGATCCGCCCCGGGTCCCTCTCTCTGGCGTGGAGGCGGTCTCGGCCCCCGTGGCTGAGCCGGCTCCCGAGGAGCCCATCCGGGAGACCCCCGCCGAGGGGCCGGAGGGGGGGGAGGAAACGCCCCTCCCGGAGAAAGATCCGCCCCGGGTTCCTCGCTCTGGCGGGGAGGCGGTCTCGGCCCCCGTGGCCGAGCCGGCTCCCGAGGAGCCCATCCGGGAGACCCCCGCCGAGGGGCCGGAGGGGGGCGAGGAAACGCCCCTCCCGGAAAAAGACCCGCCTCCTCCTGCCGACTCCGGCGAGGAGATGGACTCTGGCCCCGAGGCGGAAACGTGCTCCGGGGAGCACGCGAAAGAGACCCCCGCCGAGGGGCCGGAGGGGGGAAAAGAGCCTCCCCTCTCAAAGAAAGAACAAATGCTGCCTCGGGCGTCCCTCTCTTGCGGGGACGAGAGCTCCGGCTCTCGCGCCGCCGCGGAGGGGGGCGTTGAAACACCCGCCGAGGCAGAGGCGGGCTCCGAGGAGCCCGCGCTCGTGTCGGCTGCCGGAGCGCGGAAAGGAGGGGAAGAACCGGAGAGGGCAGAAGACGCCGCCCTCGAGGTAGATCCCCTCCCGGAAGCGCAAAGGAGCCGCGAGACCGGTCCCCGACCCACCGCCGAGGGGCCGGTCTCCGTCGCGGTCACCGAGGGGGCGCAGGAGGAGCCCCCGAAAGAGCCGGTGGCCGCGGCCGAGGGCGGGGAAGAACCCGAGAGGGTAGATCCCCTCCCTCCGAGGGTCGGGGACGGGCCTGAGACCGTGCCTCGGCCCCCGAAAGAGGGACCCAAGCCGTCGGGTTCGGCGGCGCGCGTCGAGCGCCCGTCTGCGCCCCCTAAATCCAGGGTGCAGACGACGCCCGCGAGGGTCCCTCCGCCGATGTCTCCCGCGCCGTCCCCCGGGGGTGGGACGCCGGGAGACTCGGTGAAAATCAAAATAAGACGCAACGCGCTCACTCACCAACGTGAGTGCGTTGTGCTTCTTCACCGCGAGGGGGGCGGTGGAGAACCGGAGGAGAGGGAGGAGGAGTCGAAGTCCACGTGCGGCGCGGGCTCGGAGGCTCTGTCCGCCTCTTCTCCGAACATCCCTGCGGCGGAGCTCCTGGACTTCTTGGAGGCCACCACCCACCGCAGGGATAAGGTTCAGCTGGCCCTGGACAAATGGGGGGATTTCGAGAGAGTCCTAAACTCTGTGAGATCCTTCCTCAGGGCCGGCCACGCCAGCAAGACTTCGGGCACGTGCGTGCACATTCGTGCCCGAAAGCTGCACGACCAGCTGGTGAACTTCGGGAGATCTCAGGGTCTCCCGTGAGTGTCGCCAGCCGCTCCTGACAGAGGACCATGTATGCCATCAGTACCGTCAATGTTAACGGGTGCAAGGACCATTTCCGCAGGGCCCAGGTAATCTCCTACCTGAAAAAGGGAGGTTACTCTGTGTGCTTCCTGCAGGAAACCCACTTGACACCGCAGGCCGAGGCCAACTGGCTGCTAGAGTGGGGGGGGGAGTGTCGTTTAGCCACCTCACCGAGTCATCTTGTGGGGTGGCGACGCTCTTCTCCGGGTCCTTCGTTCCGACGGTACTCGATGTGGTCAACGTCGTGCCGGGCCGTCTCTTACACCACCGGATCCGGGACGGGGACGCTACCGTTCACCTCTTGAACGTGTACGCTCCGTCCACGGGTCCGGCGAGGGTTCACTTCTTCCGCCAGATGTCCGCCCACCTGAACACCATCGGCGCCGACGAGCTCGTGGTCCTCGGGGGGGACTTCAACTGCACCCTCGAGGCCGCGGACCGGGTGGGGCGGGAACCCTACCCGCTCTCGTCGGCGGCCCTGAGAGAGCTGATCGCTCGGCTCTCTCTGGTGGACATCTGGCGGTGGCAACACCCGGACGCCTCGGCCTTCACCTACACCCGGGTGAGGGAGGGGCGGGTGTCCCAGTCCCGGATCGACAGGTTCTACGTCTCGCGGAACCACGCTCACTGCGTTCGCTCCTCCGACATCAGGCCGGCGCCGTTCACGGACCACAACCTGGTGGTCGTGACGGTGGCCGTGGCGCCAGCTAGGCACGCCGCTGCCTACTGGCACTTCAACAACAGCCTGTTGGAGGACGAGCGCTTTGAGCGGTCTTTCCGGGACTTTTGGACGGTCTGGCACGGCAGGCGATCTCGCTTCCCCACGTGGCGTCAGTGGTGGGACGTGGGGAAAGCGCAGATCAAGATCCTCTGTCAGGAGTACACGAGGGGCGCGAGCAGGCGGAGGGACTCGCGGATCGAGCGGCTGGAAAGGGAGCTGCTCGGTCTGGAGAGCCGCCTGGCTCGCGGGGACCAACTCGAGCAGAGCGCGTACGAGGAGAAGAAGAGCACCCTGCGGGACCTGCGGCTCCAGCGGTCCCGGGGGGCGTTTGTGCGCTCGCGGGTCCAGTTCCTTCGGGAGATGGACCGCAGCACACACTTCTTCTACGCGTTGGAGAAAAAGAAGGGAGACCGTAAAAACATCACCTGCCTCCTGGCGGAGGACGGCTCCCTTCTGACGGATCCGGAGAGCGTGAACGAGAGGGCCAGGGCCTTCTACTCTGCCCTCTTCTCTCCGGATCCCGTCGACTCCGACGCGTGCAGGGTTCTGTGGGACGGGCTTCCCACGGTCAGCGGGGGCGTGCGGGACGAGTTCGAGGGCCACCTGACCCTGGCCGAGCTCACCGACGCCCTCAGTCAGATGCCCTACAACAAATCGCCGGGCATCGACGGGCTGACCGTGGAGTTCTACAAGAAGTTTTGGGACTTGCTGGGGCCCGCCTTTGCGCGGGTCCTGGCGGAAGCCTACGAGACCGGGGAGATGCCCCTTTCGATGAGGCGGGCTGTTATCACGCTCCTGCCCAAGAAGGGGGATCTGCGCAGCCTCAAGAACTGGCGCCCGGTCTCGCTGCTATGCACGGACTACAAAATCGTGGCCAAGGCCGCCTCCCTGAGGCTCAAGTCCGTGCTGGCAGACGTGATCCACCCCGACCAGTCCTACACGGTCCCGAACCGGACGATTTTCGACAACATCTTCCTGGTTCGGGACCTCCTGCACTACTGCAGGAGGACCGGTCGGTCGGTCGCCTTCCTCTCCCTGGATCAGGAGAAGGCGTTCGACCGGGTGGATCACGAATATCTCTTCGGAACCCTGCGAGCATTCGGATTCGGGCCGCGCTTCGTGGGCCTGTTCCGGATGCTGTACGCCTCTGCCGAGTGCTTGATCAAAGTCAACTGGTCCCTGACCGCGCCCCTCGCTTTCAGGAGAGGAGTACGTCAGGGCTGCCCTCTGTCCGGACAACTGTACGCGCTGTGCATCGAGCCCTTCCTCTGCCTCCTTCGCGGGAGGCTCACGGGGTTGGCGCTCGGCGCGCCGGACACGAGGGTGGTCCTGTCGGCTTACGCCGACGACGTGCTCCTGGTGGCCTCGGATCCGGCCGATCTGGAGAGGATGCGGAGCTGCCAGAGCGTCTACTCTGCCGCGTCCTCTGCCAGGATCAACTGGACCAAATGCTCCGGGTACTGGTGGACTCCCTCCCTGCCGCGCTCCAGCAGTTCCAGTGGAGCGCGGACAGCTTCAAATACCTGGGAGTCCACCTGAGCCCCGCGGTCGTGGTCGGGTCTGCTCAAACTGCTTTCCTTCAGGGGAAGGGCTCTGGTCATTAACCAACTGGTGGTGTCGATGCTTTGGCATCGACTCACCGTCCTGAGCCCGCCCCCTGAGTTTGTGGCCAGGGTCCAGAGGAAGCTGACGGACTTCTTCTGGGCCGGAAAGCACTGGGTCTCTGCGGCGGTTCTGAGCCTCCCTCTCGCCGAGGGGGGGCAAGGGTTGGTGTGCATCAGGAGCCAGGTGCACACCTTCCGCCTCCAGACCCTGCAGAGATACCTGTACGCAGACCCGGCCCCGCAGTGGTGCACGCTGGCGTCCCTCCTTTTGCGCCAGCTGCACGACCTGGGCTACGACCGGCAGCTCTTCTGGATCGACCTGCGGGGAATCCGTCTCCCCGAGCTGCCGGTCTTCTACCAGGACCTGCTCAGGACCCGGAGCATGTTTTCCGTCGGCCGAGACGCCGTGCCGACCGAGGGCCAAGGACTCCTGCTGGAGCCCCTGCTGCACAACCCCCACCTAGGTGCGCAGGCGTTGGAGTCCCCCTCGGTGCGGCGCGTGCTGATCTCGGCCAAGGTGACCAGAGTCTGGGATCTCCTGGATCGCGAACGCTCGGCGTGGCTGGCGCCCGAGGCGCTCGTCGCCAGGGCGGCTCGGATGTCCGTCCGGACGGCCGGCCGAGCGATCCGGGAGTGCAAAGCAGCGTTGCACCCAGACTCTCAGGTATCTCGAGGGAGTTCTCAGGACCGGCGAGCCATCTACCCCCACCCCCCCGACCCCCGGCTCTCCGGTCCTGCTGGTCGAACCCAAGGCCCGAGCCCCCCCTCGGCCCCCCCTCGAGAACAACCTGAGCAGGATCTCGCAGTTCTCCTCGACCCCCTTGCCATCGGCGTCAAGGAGGACCCTGTACGCGATGACGCTCCACACCCTCCATTTCCCCGCCCTCGTCTCCCGCCGAGACACCGCTTGGCGGGAGACCCTCCTACTAGCCTGTTCACGTTCTCAGTGATGTGCTTGACCGAGGCTCCCGGAAGGCAGCACACTGTTGTAGTAAGGGGGTCCAAACTGTGAATTGAACTTGCTGTGTTTCTCAATATGGAGTCCCCAACAATCATGACCTCCCTTCTTTTTGCTGTCTGGTCACCACTGTCAATAGGGTCCTGGATGTTGTTCCTTTCATTCTCTTGTTGTTGGTTCTGCTCATCAAAATTCTGAAGTGACTCAAATCTGTTGGTTGTTTTGATTTCTGGTGGTTGTGTTTGACGAAGTTTCTTTTTTTCCCTGCTTCTGCCTACCTGAATCCAGCTGTTCTGACCTTCTATCTCCCTGGTGGCTTTCAGTCTGTTAGGGGTGATGCAGACTTCCATGAATTGTGGGTGTGCCAGTTCCTCAAGATCCTGTTGCTGTCTCACTTCTTCCAGCTCCATTTCTAGCATACTTACTAGTTTATGCAAATCCTGGATCGCGCGGCACTTTACGCACACTTGGTTTAGCTCCACTGGGTTTTCTCGGATTTCCCACATCAAGCAGGTGTCACAGATTACTGGCTACAATTGCATCTTGAATTGCTGATTAAAGCAATTCAAGATGCAATTGCTCCTTTCTGCTTCGAAACTGCTCTGTACTTTTCCACGCCTGTACTTCTCCCACTCGCTGTCGCTGGGAAGACTGCCTCGTTTAACTGCGTTGTTCTGCTGTGCTATTGGCTCCTCCCCTCACCCGTGTCTCAAAACGGCGCTGAATTTGAATCAGCTGCTCCGAGTTTCAGCTTGTTTGTTATCAGAAAAACACACGCGGCTGTTTGACTTTGAGCTGCTGCTGTGTTTCCCCAATGTCCTCTGTTTTCTGATTAAAGCAATTCAAGATGCAATTTATCCTTTCTGCTTCGAAACTGCTCTGTACTTTTCCACGCCTGTGCTTCTCCCACTCACTGTCGCTTCCACTCGCTGTCGCATTACAAGGTTGTAGATTAAGGAGTGGTTAACATGTAGAAAACAGAAAGTACTGATTAGAGGAAAAACCTCAGAATGGAGTGTGGTAACCAATGGAGTACCACAGGGATCAGTATTAGGTCCTCTGCTATTCCTAATCTACATTAATGATTTAGATTCTGGTATAGTAAGCAAACTTGTTAAATTCGCAGATGACACAAAATAGGAGGAGTGGCAAACACTGTTGCAGCAGCAAAGGTCATTCAAAATGATCTAGACAAGATTCAGAACTGGGCAGACACATGACAAATGACATTTAATAGAGAAAAGTGTAAGGTACTGCACGCAGGAAATAAAAATGTGCATTATAAATATCATATGGGAGATACTGAAATTGGAGAAGGAATCTATGAAAAAGACCTAGGAGTTTTTGTTGACTCAGAAATGTCTTCATCTAGACAATGTGGGGAAGCTATGAAAAATGCCAACAAGATGCTCTGATACATTGTGAAAAGTGTTGAATTTAAATCAAGGGAAGTAATGTTAAAACTGTACAATGCATTAGTAAGATTTCATCTTGAATATTGTGTTCAGTTCTGGATATATAAAAAATATATTGCTGCTCTAGAAAGAGTGCAAAGAAGAGCGACCAGAATTATTCATGAATTAGGCATGTCATATGCAGACAGACTAAAAGAATTTAATCTGTTCAGTGTTGAACAAAGAAGAGTATGCGACGACCTAACTCAAGCATTCAAAATTCTAAAAGGTATTGACAATGTCGACCAAAGGGACTTTTTCGACCTGAAAAAAGAAACCAAGACCAGGGGTCACAAACAGAGATTAGACAAAGGGGCATCAGAACAGAAAATAGGAGGCACTTTTTTACACAGAGAATTGTGAGGGTCTGGAATCAACTCCCCAGTAATGTTGTTGAAGCTGACACCCTGGGATCCTTCAAGAAGCTGCTTGATGAGATTCTGGGATCAATAAGCTACTAACAACCAAACGAGCAAGATGGGCTGAATGTCCTCCTCTCGTTTGTAAACTTTCTTATGTTCTTATAATCCTGGTTCCCTGAAAAGAATGACAACCATTACCGAATGGGAAGAGCCTCTCTGACCCGTCAATCACTGAGCATATATAAAAAAGCTGCCCTATCAGGGCCCTGCTGTGAGGGGGAAGTCCCTCCCACCTCCCGCTGAAGAGGGACATCCTCTCAGTAGCATATCGCCATTTTTAGTATCAAAGGTCAGCTGGGGACACAACCTCGAAGGATAATGGTTGTCATTCACTTTCAGGGAACCAGTGTCCCTTTCAAGTGGAATGACAACTCTTTTCAAGTGGAATGACAACGATTACTGAATGGATAGCTGTACCGCACTGATGATGGGGTAGGGGAGGGTGAACCAGGGGTATGCGAGGGAAACGGTGAGAACATCAACCTTCTCAAGACCTCAAAAGTAGGAAATCACGTATTCATTCCCGAGACGACGTGTTTAGTAAGGGCTCTGGAAGATCCTGAAACAAGGAAGGTACGGGGCTCCTATTGGGAATGGAAATCCGCCTGGGGACGGGAGACGTCCCCTTCTGCGCCTCATTCTATTAGAGAACCGATGGCAAGGGAAGCAGTCCGACTCTCCTGTCAGTTCCCTGGCAGCATGATCCGGTCACAAACACCGAACACAAGTAGTATGCCCATCCTCCCTTGGGAGCTTCAGGCGCAGGCATCGGGGTCGGCACCAAGGAGGAGCAAGGTAATCGCTAAGCGAGTCCCGAGGCTGAGAAAGGTGTGGTAGGCCCGAGCTGGATGGTAGAAAGGGAATAAAAGCTTACCGCCAATCACCGTAGAGGGGTCAAAACCCCCTCTATTCAGTAGAGTCTACCGAAGTGAGACTAAGGCAACTACCAATCTCAAAATACAATTTCAATATCCAGCACAGAGAGCACGAAGCAATCTAGGTGTTGTCTCAGTGAGGTGAGAGAGAAAATGGTGATATGCTACTGTGAGGACATCCCTCTTCAGCAGGAGGTGGCAGGGACTTCTCCCTCACAGCAGGTTCCTGATAGGGCAGCTTTTTTATATATGCTCAGTGATTGACGGGTCAGAGAGGCTCTTTCCATACGGTAATGGTTATCATTCCACTTGAAAGGGAATTACTGTTCCTCTCAATCATGGTAGTTTCAAACTAGTTTTTCTAACTTGTACGAGGAACTACCATTCCTCCAATGAAACATCAGTGGCCAAGCAAAAGGACAAGTTATGTAACTAATAGAAGGCAAAATGGGGGAGATTTATGAAATTGTTTTGTTAGCTACAATTACATTAATGCTGCAGTCGCTGTGTATACTTGCAATGTTGGTATATAAAACACAGTGGACAGCAAAGCATTCCTGCTATGACACGTTCCTCCTGTAATTAAATTACAATTTCATGCCCTCTCCATAATAAACCTGAATGCCAGTTCATTCTCGCTCTCCGAGTTAAACGAGGCAGTCTTCCCAGCGACAGCGAGTGGGAGAAGTACAGGCGTGGAAAAGTACAGAGCAGTTTCGAAGCAGAAAGGATAAATTGCATCTTGAATTGCTTTAATCAGAAAACAGAGGACATTGGGGAAACACAGCAGCAGCTCAAAGTCAAACAGCCGTGTGTGTTTTTCTGATAACAAACAAGCTGAAACTCGGAGCATCTGATTCAAATTCAGCGCCGTTCTGAGACACGGGCGAGGGGAGGAGAAAACAGCACAGCAGAACAACGCAGTTAAATGAGGCAGTCTTCCCAGCGACAGCGAGTGGGAGAAGTACAGGCGTGGAAAAGTACAGAGCAGTTTAGAAGCAGTAAGGATAAATTGCATCTTGAATTGCTTTAATCAGAAAACAGAGGACATTGGGGAAACACAGCAGCAGCTCAAAGTCAAACAGCCGAGTGTGTTTTTCTGATAACAAACAAGCTGAAACTCGGAGCAGCTGATTCAAATTCAGCGCCGTTCTGAGACACGGGCGATGGGAAGAGCCAACAGCACAGCAGAACAACGCAGTTAAACGAGGCAGTCATCCCAGCGACAGCGAGTTGGAGAAGTACAGGCGTGGAAAAATACAGAGCAGTTTAGAAGCAGTTTGAAAGCAGGCTGACAGCTGCAGAAGAAGCTAAACTTCAAAAAAAAAAACCTCAACATGGTCTTCAAGCCAGGAATCTGTGACACCTGCTTGATGTGTGCGTAAAGTGCCACGCGATCCAAGATTTGCATAAACTAGTAAGTATGCTAGAAATGGAGCTGGAAGAAGTGAGACAGCAACAGGATCTTGAGGAACTGGCACACCCACAATTCATGGAAGTCTGCATCACCCCGAACAGACTGAAAGCCACCAGGGAGATAGAAGGTCAGAACAGCTGGGTTCAGGTAGGCAGAAGCAGGGAAAAAAAAGAAACTTCCTCAAACACAACCACCAGAAATCAAAACAACCAACAGATTTGAGTCACTTCAGAATTTTGATGAGCAGAACCAACAACAAGAGAATGAAAGGAACAACATCCAGGATCCCATTGACAGTGGTGACAAGACAGCAAAAAGAAGGGAGGTCATGATTGTTGGGGACTCCATATTGAGAAACACAGCAAGTTCAATTTGCAGTTTGGACCCCCTTACTACAACAGTGTGCTGCCTTCTGGGAGCCTCGGTCAAGCACATCGCAGGACTATCTATATAGACGGGATGGACTGCATTTAAATAACAAGGGAACCAGTCTACTCGGAGAAAAGATCCTCGAGCAGGTTCAGAAGCATTTAAACTAGAAAGGAAGGAGGGAGAAATCAACAAAAAAACAGAAGGGGGACCAGAAGTAGAAGTAGTACTGATAGAAGTATCAGAAACAAAATTCTAGAACTTGAAGCTACTGCACTAACAGGTAACTATGATGTGATAGGTGTTACAGAAACGTGGTTGTCTGAGAGTGATGGGGACGAATATAATATTTGTGGGTATACACTGTATAGGAAAGACAAGCAGGACAGAAGAGGAGGAGGAGGGGTAGCGCTATACATAAGAAACAGTCTTGAAACCCAGGTGTTAAACCTGGACAAAGAAAATAAAACCGAATCAATATGGGTCAGAATAACGGACAAAAATTCAAAGGGCATAATAATAGGAGCATGCTATAGACCGCCAGATTCAGATGGTGAGCGCAATAATCTGTTATACAATGACATTAGAAATGCATGTAGCAAAGGAGAAGCCATACTAATGGGGGATTTCAAGTGGGGGGTAATGGGGGATAAAAAGAGTGCAAAGAATAGCAACCAGAATTATTCCGGGCTTAAAAGGCATGTCATATGCAGACAGGCTAAAAGAATTTAATCTGTTCAGTCTTGAACAAAGAAGACTACGTGGCAAACTAATTCAAGCATTCAAAATTCTAAAAGGTATTGACAGTGTCGACCCAAGGGACTTTTTCAGCCTGAAAAAAGAAACAAGGACCAGGGGTCACAAATGGAGTTTACACAAAGGGGCATTCAGAACAGAAAATAGGAGACACTTTTTTACACAGAGAATTGTGAGGGTCTGGAATCAACTCCCCAGTAATGTTGTTGAAGCTGACACCCTGGGATCCTTCAAGAAGCTGCTTGATGAGATTTTGGGATCAATAAGCTACTAACAACCAAACGAGCAAGATGGGCCGAATGGCCTCCTCTCGTTTGTAAACTTTCTTATGTTCTTATGTTCTTATGTTCATGACTCCACTATCAGAAAGACACTGGGCAAAAATGGGATTCATGGCAGAGTAGCAAGGTGGAAACCACTGCTCACTAAGAAGAACATGAATGCTCGTCTCAAGTTTTCCAAAAAGCACCTGGATGATCCTCAAGAGTTCTGGAACAATGTTCTATGGACAGATGAGTGAAAAGTGGTACTTTTTGGCCAACATGGGCCCTGTTATATCTAGTGAAAACCAAACACTGCTTTCCACAGTAAGAACCTCATACCAACGGTCAAGCATGGTGGTGGTAGTGTCATGATTTGGGGATTCTTTGCTTCATCAGGACCTGGAAGACTTGCCATCATTGAAGGAACCATGAATTCTGCTCTGTTTCAGGGGATTCTACAGGAGAATGTCAGGCCATCCGTCCGTGAGCTGAATCTGAAGCGCAGCTGGGTCATGCTGCAAGACAATGATCCGAAACACACAAGCAAGTCTACGTCAGAATGTTTGAAGAACAAGAAATTTAAGGTTTTGTAATGGCCTAGTCAAAGTCCAGACCTAAACCCCACTGAGATGTTGTGGCATGACATTGTGGCAGTTTATGCTTGAAAACCCACAAATGTCATTGAGATGAAGCAGTTCTGCATGAAGGAATGGGCTAAAATTCCTCCACAGCGCTGTGAGTGACTGATCAATAACTACAGGAAGCATTTGTTTGCAGTTATTGCTGCTAAAGGTTGCATAACCAGTTATTGAGTCCAAGGGGGCTATTACTTTTTCACACAGGGACATTGGGTGTTGCATGACTTTCTTTAATAAATAAATGAAATATGTAACAACATTTTGTGTTATTTGTTCACTCAGGGTCCCTTTTATCTAATATTAGATTTTGGTTGAAGATGTGATAAAAAAAACATTTGAACATGAACTCACTAATACTAATTCTTCTTCTTCTTAAAAAAGCAGATTCTGCAGTCTGGGGGTGTAATCCTCAGATGGGTAGCACAGGAAGATAAATTATAAAGTGAAAATAAACAATAAACAATTTGAGGGCGAAGAAATGCCTTGATTATTATTTAATGTGTATGTTTAGAATAGTAGACAGATGTATTTAATACACTTACTATGCTCTATAATTAAGCAAAATTATGAGAAAAAAACAAGCTTAAACTGATTAATTAAAGAATGTTTAAATAGCAGCTATAGTCCAGAGAAGTTTCTTGAATGTCAAACTGTATTTACGTCGTCGGTACAAACTTTATTAAAACATTCTTTAAAAGAGTCAAAGCAGCAGTGCGTTCCACCAAACCTTGTAACTAATCTATAATTTCATCTTTATTTTTTAATACAGCGCTGTGGCACGACGGCTCCATTTGTGACGCCCCAAGACCAGGAAGCTGACATACACAGGACAGAGGTTTGCCTGTGTATTTATTCAAAAATAAAAACAAAAAGGACTCTCACAAAAACCACTGCTCACAGAGAAAAATAAAAAGGTTAAACAGAAAACAATCTTGAACACAAAAATAGTCCCTCCAACCACGACAAGCACTGTCCTTTTTCTTTTACTTTTGTTTTCTTTCTCCTGGCTTTCTCTCGTTGTCCACTCTAAACACCCACCACGAACACACAAACAGACATGTTTATATACATGTGGCCATGTATTAGCACGAATTTGCAACAAATTAATCAATTCAGAGATGGCCACATTCTGCACAAGACTAAAGGGATGGAACTTTAACCCCACCCATGCTGCCAAACAAAACAAACATAAGCATTGTGTTTTAAATAAGCACAAAATACATTTACATACAACACCAATAACATCACCCGTTTAAATAAACACCAAACAATGCATTTCACATAAACAAACACTGCATTTATTTATGAGCACGGCTTTGCCCTGCCCCACTAATTAGACCCAGGGCTCTCTTCTGCCCTGCTACAACCACCTTTCACAGTACAAAATGCTTCAAAGCGCTTCACATGAATGAAAATCATTGACAAATATTAATAAAACAAAGCAAGAAAAGCAAGAAAAACAAAATAAAAGACACAGAATAGTAAGGTAGAGAATAAAAGTAACATCATTTTAGCATAATAACGCTCCATTATAAAAGTGTTTTTAATCTTATTTTAAAAGCATTCACACTTGCTGCTTCCCTTACAGAGCTGGGCAGATCATTCCAGAGTTTTGGGGCCCTATAACTGAATTCTCTACCGGCTTGTGACAGGGTACATCCCATCCCTGTGTTCATTGTATTATTATTATTATTATTATTATTATTATTATTATTATTATTATTATTATTATTATTTGAATGTACAGTGTTTGTTTAAAAGAGGGTTTTGTTATTATTGTTTTGCAGCATGGATGCGGTTAAAATCCCCCATCCAGGTAAAACCTGTACATAACATGGTCATCTCCTAAATTAAGTAATTACCAATTGGGAAATGGCCACGTATATATAAGCAAAGCACCCACTCATAAAGGGTTGATGAGAGTGGAGAGTAGGAACGAGAGAGTGGAGAGAAAGTCACAGTAAGATAAAACCTTAAAAACAATTGCTTGTTTGTCTCTATTATTTGTTTTGGTCAACGTGCCTTTTATTTTGTTCAGTGTTTGTTTTGTTTAAACTGTTTGTTTGTTTGGCTGTCAAGCCCTTTTTGTTCATTATTTAAAATGTATTTCATTTTATAAATGCAAGCACAGTTGTGACTCTCCCCTGCAGTACTTGTGCCTGTGCCTTCCTGGTCTGATGTCACCACCAAGCCATCCTGTCCAAAAGCATACATCCATCTCTCAGTATCTGAGTGGGAAAGAATACTTCTCAATTTGGCAATATTTCTCAGGTGATAAAAATAAATGTTAGTAATATTCCTTATGTGTGTCTCAAAAGAAGGATTTGGGTCAAAGAGCACACCTACATTTCTCATTTTGTCTGTAGGTTCATAAGAGAAGCCACCATGGAGTAAATCAGACATATTACTTTGTTGCTTCTGAGATCCCAGAATTCTCACTTCTTTTTTTAATCTGAGTTAAGCATAAAAAAGTTTTCAAACATCAATTTTTTTATGTTCTCAAGACAGGTACTCAAAATATTTACAGCCAAGGTGTCAGCCTGTTTCAGGGCTAAATATAGCTCTGTATCATCCATGTAACAATGAAAATGAACCCCATAGCTACAAAATAATATTGCCCAAATAGAATATACAAAGAAAACAGAATCAGGCCAAGAACTGAGCCTTGTGGGACCCCGAATATAACCTTTGACAAAAAAGAGGTCTCCTCCTCTATTTTAACAAATTGCAACCTGTTCAAGAGATCAAAACCTTTTGACTTTAAGATATCATTAAATTGTTTATAAAGAAATACGATTTCACAGAGGAATCACAAGAGACAGGCTTCTGCTTATATTAACACAGAAGATTTATCATTCTGAGATTTGACAGTGTGTGACAGAAATACAATGATTCTTGGTTGTAAATCTCCCTCCCGACCTGTGAGGGTGCTAAGCAACAAGAACAGTTTCTTGGACATTCTGGTCTGACAGTTCTTTCCCAGGGTTCAAGGGATGTCGGCCAGCCGGGAAGGGGGCAGCCACAATAACGCATTGACCCGGAAGGGAAATGACGTGGCAGCCGCAAATTGGAGAGGCAGTTGTACTCGTTTACCAAGCGGTCATGTGGACCGTATAAAAGGGGACGGCGAATCGTAATCTGTTCCTTCATATATGGTTTGTAAATATAAACTGAGAAGGACTGAGAGACCCTGTTAAACCGAGAAAGTGGTATTGTGAGTGTTTTTTGTTTGTTTGTCTGTGTGTAATCATCTTGTTTGTTACACCACACTAGATGGCTAACACTATTCTGGAGCTGTCGTCGAGGGCTAGCACTAAAGCCAGCACAGCACTGCACTATTGTCACAAATAACCTCTATCACTCACCACGAGCACTACTGCACTCACCCAGGACTGGTGACAGTGTATGTACCATTGTGGGGCGGATATGTGTTGGGTTATTGTTATTGTTTGGGTGTGCAGAGCTGTTATTGTTTGTTATTATTGTTGTTGGTCACCAGACCTGGATACAAAAGAAAAATAAACACCACTTTTCCAAACCAAATTAAACCTCTCTGTCTGTTTCATTACTGCACCTGCATACACTCAGCCACTTTGTCACACAGTGCTATTCAAAATGTAGCTGGAAGGAAAATAATATACCTGTGCATAAAAAAAAAATCAACTTACAGCCCCCAAGTTGTAAAACAAAGCTAGCTTTGTGGTGTTGCTCTGGAGATAAAACATGGTAATACAGAAAACTAGTGCATAAAGAATTAAACTTTCAAAAACTGACTATCCAAGACCTCTGGGTATGTAATGTAGATTCTCTTTTCTGGGACCCGCTCCAGTATATACTGGTTCAGTTCTCTATGCACAAGTTTTAGCCCAGATATTAAATTAATTGTTGATCACAAAATTATGTTAGTATCAGCTAAATAGATCTGGAAAGTGCAGTTTTGAAAGTAACACATGCATGTTACTTGCTGAAAGTGTGTCAGTCAATAGAGGAAGCAGCTGATTGGTTAATGACAGGAAAGAAGCCATTGAAGAGTAGGGAGAAATTTTACCCTCCAGGTGAATTAACCAAGCAGTTGTAGTATTAACTGAAAGAATAGATTGCAAGCAGAGATTTTAGTATATCTTTTTTTTTTTTTAAATAACTGGATTATTTGCTGGACATTTGATATTTTTATAACAAATGAAGGCACCCAACTTGTAAGAGTGTGAGAGTATACCACTGACTTTGTAAGAGTTATGAGATTATACCACTCACTTTGTAAGGGTATGGGATTATACCACTAATTTTGTAAGAATTATGGGATTATACCACTAATTTTGCTCAGCAAGAAAATAAAGTGACCTAAAACTGAAAAACAAATTGGCAGTAAAGATTTTAGAAAACTTTCTAAATGTAATTATTATTATTTATTTCTTAGCAGACACCCGGTGGCAAAGTGCCCGCCCCTGTGTGTATTTTGTGTTATATGTTGTGTGTTAATGTTGGTGTATAGTCATTGGTACATGGGATATGATACGGGTCTGTGTAACACGAGTATATTTGTATTTTAGGCACAAGGATTGCACAGCACTTCACGTGCAAGTACAAAGTAATAATATGTGAGCACGGGGAATTGCACTTTATTAATTCACGTGCATTTGTACCGTGACTCCAATTGAATGATTGATTAGCAATCTCGGTACAGCTGCATAAAAGCTGCATGTTTTCACTCACTCTGGGTTGTGTGTTCGGTGAGTGGAGAAAGGGAATGGAGACAGAGGGAATTGTAATAATAATAGTTAAAATAGAAGCTCACTGTGTTTTGTCTGTATAGTCCGTTTTGTCTGTCTTTTTGTTTTGGCGATGAGTGCCATGTCCTGTGTCTTGTTTGTCTTGCAACCTTTTATTTTCTGCTTGTTTATATTATTAAATGCTGAGCGGTACCAATCGCTCAACTCCACCCAACTCCACCTCTCTGTCGTTTATTTCCTGGTTCCTGCTTCTGGTCTGACGTCACCCACTCCAGCCTTCTTTATGACACTCCCTTATCCAGTGTGATTTATAATTGTTACAAAATATCACAGTACAAAGTATTGCATTATAAAATATCACATTACAAAATATCACATTATAAAATATCATAATAGAGATAAAAGCAGTTATTAAAGTACAAGATTTCAATTAAAATTGAAATCTAGATAAGATCAAATTTAAGAGCAAAATAAAGAATATAGTAAGGATTAAGTAAGAGCAAGTTTGACTTAGAGCAGTTATAACTTATTGTAAATATTTGCTTATATGAGTAAAGTCCAGTAAGAACATGTAGTAAGTATGATAAATGGATGAGAATGAAAACTAAAGGCTAAACTAGAGGAACTAGACAAAACCAGGACTCTGAAATCCCTCCTCCGCTTTCAGGCCAGTTCACTTCCACTCATATGGATATTCCCTCACACACAGATGTTCACTGTCCTAGAAATCTTTTTCGGAACTAGAGCCAGCCTGCACATATTAGTTCATGAGTATAGTGTGTGAAAACAGTATTAGGCCTACAATTACATAATAACTTTGGGAATTTTTCGATAGTTGAAGATAAAGGAGAAGCATGCTGGCAGACGTACATCTCTTTCACTTGAGACACTCCTAATGAGAAAAACATGTGTTTTACTCCATTCACTGTTACAGCAAATAGATACTGATGTGGTTCTAGAATAGCTTGAGAGCTCCACGGTATGCTGCCATTTCTAAGCTAATAAATGTGATTTTTAAGGGCAGAAATTATGACTGGGTAGAGAGATAACTAGAAAGAACTGGTCTTCAGGGCTGTTCTTCTATGGTTGTGTGAATTTTGTAGCTTGATGGTATCCTGGCACAGCAGATATTTAAAGGCACAGTATGTCTTACTTCTGCATTATTATAGACCACTGACTGTCAAAAAGTTTTTTTTGTTTTTTTTTTTGTTTTTTTTTTTATAAAATCAAATTGCTATTTGTGATAGATCAAAATAAATTATTTACCCCCGGAAGTATATATTACTTTTTCTGCACCTATGTGCATGGTAGAATTTCTGAAATACGCATAAAACTGACCATTGCAAATCATTAACAATATCATCATTTCAGGTGGGAAGAAATTACCGGTGCACATCTTAAATGCATGCTAAGAAGTCATTTTAATTTTCATTACAGAACTTGCTCAGGCTTACTCAAAGTCCGAAATAATGACAACTGTCACTCTTGCAGCAATGCCTCTTGTGCTAATACAAGCCTTAATAAACATTCTTGGTTAATCTGGGGCATGAATGTCATTTTTGGCACTAAATTATAAAGATGGCCCCCCTTACCAGAAGAAATGCAGCCCCTCTATGTATGTTAGGAAGACGTACATCAAACAGGTCACTCTCTTCTCTACCAATCAATGCATTGAACCTGTCTGTAGCAACTTCTATTCAATGAAATGGAGACCTTGCTAAAGGAGTCATGTTTTTCTTAAATGAAACAGATGTTTAGTAATAGGCTACTGGCTCTACTGTATGGGTTATTATAAGTTATGTCACCATTGGAACCTATTGGTAGTGAATACTAAGGGTGCCACAATCATCTTTTACTACGGTATATACAATATTGTATTGCTATGACACTACTTATATATTCAATTAAAAATACTGTAGAGTAGGATAAAAATCAAACCATTTGATAATAACGATAATGGAAAGTAATCTAGTTACATTGCCATTAACAGCACTCATTTAACTGAAGAGTTCATGAGATTGCAATTAAAACAGGATTTGAGATTTCAATTGAAACATGTTTTGTGATTTCATTTGAAACAGGATTTGAGATTTATACGGAAACATGATTTGAGATTTTAATTGATACAGAATTTGAGATTTCAACTGAAACGGTTTGCTATTTCAATTGAAACATGATTTGAGATTTCAATTGAAACAGGGTTTGAGATTTCAATTGAAACAGGGTTTGAGATTTCAACTGAAACATGGTTTGAGATTTCAATTGAAACAGGATTTGATATTTCAATTGAAACAGGATTTGATATTTCAACTGAAATAGGGTTTGAGATTTCAATTGAAACAGAATTTGAGATTTCAACTGAAACAGGGTTTGTGATTTCAATTGAAACAGGATTTGAGATGTCAATTGAAACATGATTTGAGATTTCAATTAAAACAAAATTTGAGATTTCAACTGAAACAGTTTGCTGTTTCAATTGAAACAGGATTTGAGATTTCAATTGAAACAGGATTTGAGATTTCAACGGAAACAGGGTTTGCTATTTCAAATGAAACAGGATTTGAGATTTCAACTGAAACAGGGTTTGTGATTTCAATTAAAACAATATTTGAGATTTCAATTGAAACAGGGTTTAAGATTTAAATGGAAACATGATTTGAAATTTCAACTGAAACAGAATTTGAGATTTCAACTGAAAAGGGTCTGAGATTTCAGATGAAACAAGGTTTGAGATTTGAATTGAAACAGGGTTTGAGATTTCAACTGAAACAGGGTTTGCTATTTCAATTGAAATAGGATTTGAGATTTCAACTGAAACAGGATTTGAGATTTCAATTGAAACAGTGTTTGAGATTTAAATGGAAACATGATTTGAGATTTCAATTGAAAAAGGTTTGAGATTTAGATGAAAACATGGTTTGAGATTTCTACTGAAACAGGGGTTGTTATTTCAATTGAAACAGGATTTCAGATTTCAATTGAACCAGGATTAAGGATATGAACTTAAACAGGGTTTGAGATTTCAATTGAAACATCATTTGATATTACAACTGAAACAGGGTTTTAGATTACAACAGAAGCAGGGTTTGCTAATTCAATTGAAATAGGATTTGAGATTTCAATTGAAACAGGATTTGAGATTTAAATTGAAAGGGGGGGGGGGTTGAGAGTTCAGAAAACAGGGTTTGAGATTTCAATTGTAACAAGGTTTCAGATTTCAACTGAAACAGGGTTTGAGATTTTAACTGAAACAGGGTTTGAGATTTCAATTGAAACAGGTTTTAATATTTAAATGGAAAAATGATTTGAGATTTCAACTGAAACAGGATTTAAGATTAGAATTGAAACAGGATTTGAGATTTTAATTGAAACAGGGGTTGTTATTTCAATTGAAATGGGATTTCAGATTTCAATTGAACCAGGATTAAGGATATGAACTGAAACAGGGTTTGAGATTTCAATTGAAACATCATTTGATACTACAACTGAAACAGGGTTTGAGATTACAACAGAAACAGGGTTTGCTAATTCAATTGAAACAGTATTTGAGATTTCAATTGAAACAGGATTTCAGATTTCAATTGAAACAGGATTTGAGAGTTCAACTGAAACAAGATTTGAGATTTAAATTGAAAGGGGGGTTGAGATTTCATAAAACAGGGTTTGAGATTTCAATTGTAACGAGGTTTCAGATTTCAATAGAAACAGGGTTTGAGATTTTAATTGAAACAGGGTTTGAGATTTAAATGGAAAAATGATTTGAGATTTCAACTGAAACAAGATTTGAGATTTCAATTGAAACATGTTTTGAGATTTAAATGGAAATATAGTGGCTCATCCTCAGGTGCAAAGTGACTGTATTTGTTAAAGTGGCTCATCATCAGGTGCATAGTGACTGCGTTTAGTATAGTGTCTCATCATCAGGTGCATAGTGACTGCGTTTATTATAGGGGTTCATCCTTAGGTGCACAAACACTGTGTTTATTGCAATGGTTCATCAGTAGGTGAACAGTGAATGTTTATTATAGTGGCTCAGCCATGAGTGAACAGTGACTGTGTTTTTTTACAGTGGCTCATAAAGTGCACAGTGACTGTGTTTATTATAGTGGCTCATGCTCTGGTGCACTGTGACTGTGGTTATTACAGTGAATCATCATCAGTTGAACAGTTAGTGTTTATTACAGTGGCTAGTATTTGATTGAACACTGACTGTGTCTACTACAGTGGCTCAACGTCGGGTGCAGTGATTGTGTTTATTACAGTGGCTCATATAAGGGTGAACAGTGACTGTGTTTATTAGAGTGGCTCATCCTCAGGTTCACATTGACTGTGTTTATTAACGTGGCTCATCCTGAGGTGCACAGTCACTGTATTTATTACAGTGGCTCATCATCAGCTGCAGAGTAACTGCTTATTACAGTGGCTCATACTCATGAGCTTTAACTGTGTTTATTACAGTGGCTCATACTCGGGTGTACGGTGACTATGTTTATTACAGTGGCTCATCCTCAGGTGAAGAGTGACTGTGTTTATTACAGTGGTTCATGCTCAGGTTGACAGTGACAGTGCTTAATACAGTGACTCATACTCAGGTTTACAGTGACTGTTTATTACACCGGCTCTTATTTCAGTGAACAGTGACTGTGTTTACTATAGTGTCTCATCCTCAAGTGAACATTGACAGTGTTTATTACAGTGGCTCATCATCAGGTGATCAGTGACTGTGTTTATTACAGTGGTTCAGTCTCAGATGCACAATGACTGTGTTTATTATAGTGGCTCATCCTCAGGTGCACAGTGACTGTGTTTATTATAGTGACTCATATTACGGTGGCTCATCCTCAAGTGAACATTGACAGTGTTTATTACAGTGACTCATCATCAGATGATCAGTGACTGTGTTTATTACAGTGGCTCATCATCAGGTGAACAGTGTGTTTTTATTACAGTGTCTAATAGTTGATTGAACTGTGAATGTGCTTATTACAGAGGCTCAACCTTATGTGCATAGTAGCTGTGTTTATTACATTGTCTCATCCTCAGATGAACAGTGACTTTGTTTATTACTTTGACTCATCCTCTGGTTCACAGTGACTGCATTTATTACAGTGGCTCATCATCATGTGCACAGTGACTGTGTTTATTATAGTGGCTAACATTCAGGTGCACAGTAACTGTTTATTACAGTGGCTTATACTCATAAGATCAGTGACTGTGTTTATTACAGTGGCTCGTTCTCAGGTTGACAGTGATTGTGCTTATTACAGTGGCTCATCCTGAGTCACACAGTGATTGTGTTTATTGCAATAGCTCATCCTCAGGTGCACAATGACTGTGTTTATTACAGTGGCTGATCCTCAGGTGAGCAATGACTGTGTTTATTACATTGGCTCATCTGAGTGGCACAGTGACTGTGTTTATTACATTGGCTCATCGTCAGGTGCAGTGAGTGTTTTTATTACATTGATTCAACATCATTTGCACAGCATCTGCATTTATTATTTTGGCTCATCCTCAGGTGATCACTGACTGTGTTTATTACAGTGGCTCATCCTCAGATGCACAGTGACTGTTTGTTACAGTGGCTCATCCTCAGATGCAAATTGACTGTGTTTATTACAGTGGCTCCTCAGTTTCACAGTGACTGTGTTTATTACAGTGGCTCCTCAGATGCACAGTGATTATGTTTATTACAGTGGCTAATCCTCAGGTGACCACTGACCGAGTTTATTACAGTGGTTCTCCCTCAGTTGCACAGTGACTGTATTTATCATAGTGGCTCATCCTCATGTTCACAGTGACTGTTTGTTACATTGACTCATCCTGAGTTGCACAGTGACTTTGTTTATTACAGGGGGTCATAATCAGGTGCAAAGTGATTGTGTTTATTACAGTGGCTCATTTTCAGCTGCATATTAACTGTGCTTATTACAGTGGCTCATTCTCGGGTACACTGTGACTGTGTTTATTACAGTGGACCATCTTCAGGTGCACAGTGACTCTGTTCCTTAGGTGATCATAGATGCACAGTGACTTACAGGGGGTCATAATCAGGTGCAAAGTGACCTCAGGGGAACATTGCATTTGTTTATTACAGTTGCTCATTCTGAGCTGCACAGTGACTGTTTATTATAGTGGTTCATCCTCAGGTGCACAATGACTGTGTTTATTACAGTGGCTGATCCTTGGGTGCACAGTTTCTGTGTTTATTACAGTGGCTCAACATCGTGTACACAGGGAATGTGTTTATTACATTGGCGTATCCTCAGTTGCACAGTGAATGTGTTTATTATAGTGGCTGATGCTCAGAGTGAACAGTGACTGTGTTTATTACACTGGTTCACCTTGAGGTGCACAGTGACTGTATGTATTACAGTGTCTTATCCTCAGATGCACAGTGACTGTTTATTATAGTAGCTCATCCTCAGTTGCACAGTGACTGTGCTTATTACAGTGGCTCATCCTCAGGTGCAGAGCGACTGTGTTTATTACAGTCGCTCATCCTCAGGTGCAGAATAACTGTGTGTGTTCATTATAGTGGCTCATCCTCAGAGTGAACAGTGACTGTGTTTATTACAGTGGCTCATCCTCAGGTGCAAAGTGACTGTACTTATACAATGGCTCATCCTCAGTTGCACAGTGACTGTGTTTATTACAGTGGCACATCATCAGATGGACATTGTCTTTGTTTTTAATAGTGGCTCACCCTTGAGTGAACAGTGACTGTGTTAATTACATTGGCTCATTCTCAGGTTCACATTGACTGTGTTTATTACAGTGTCTCATATTCAGGTGCACAGTGACAATTGTTATTATACTGGCTCATCCTCACGAGAACAGTGATTGTTTATTACAGTGGCTCTTTTTCAAGTGCATAGTGACTGTGTTTATTACATTGGCTCATCCTCAGATGCACAGTGACTGTTTCTTACAGTGGCTCATCTTCAGGTGCACTGTGACTTTATTACAATGGCTCATCCTCAGGTGAACACTGACTGTGTTTGTTACAGTGGCTCATCCTCAGGTGAACACTGACTGTTCTATTTACACTGGCACATCATCAAGTGGACATTGTCTGTGTTTATAACATTGGCTCATCCACAAGTGAACAGTTACTGTGTTAATTACATTGGCTCATTCTCAGGTTCACAGTGACTGTGTTTATTACATTGGCTCATTCTCAAGGTTTACAGTGAATGTGTTTATTACAGTGCCTCATACTAAGGTGCCCAGTAACAATTATTATTATACTGGCTCATCCTCACGTGAGCAGTGACTGTTTGTTACAGTGGCTCATTCTCAGATGCTGAGTGACTGTGTTTATTAGAGTCACTTATCCTCAGGTGCACAGTGACTGTCTTTATTACAGTGGCTCATCCTCAAATGCACAGTGACTCTGTTTATTACAGGGGGTCAGTCTCAGGAGCACAGTGACAGTAACTCATTCAAAGCTGCACAGTAACTGTGATGGTTCTACAGTGACTGTTTATTATAATGGTTCATCTTCAGGTTCACAGTGACAGTGTTTATTACAGTGGTATATCCTCAGGTGCACAATGACTGTGTTTATTACAGGGGATCATCCACAGGTGCACAGTGACTGTGCTGGTTACAGAGGCTCATTCTCAGGTGCACAGGGATTGTTTATTACAATGGCTCACCCTCAGGTGCACTGTAAATGTGTTTATTACAGTGGCCCATCCTCAGCTGCACAGTGACTTTGTTTATTATAATGGTTCTTCCTCAGATGCACAGAGAATATGTTTATTATAGTGGCTCACTCTCAGGTGCACACTGACTGTGTTTATTACAGTGGCTGATCTTCAATTGCACGATGACTGTGTTTCTTACAGTGGCTCATACTCAGAGTGAACAGTAACTGTATTTACTAGTCGTTCATCCTCAGATGCACAGTGACTGTATTTATTACAGTGGCTCATCTCCAGTTGCACAGTGTCTGTGTTTATTACATTGGCACATAATCAGGTGCACAGTGACTATGTTTATTACAGTGGGTCATCCTCAGGTGCACAGTGACTGTGTTCATTGTAGTGGCTCATCCTCAGAGGGGACAGTAACTGTATTTCTTATAGTGGCTCATCCTCAGGTACACAATGACTGTAATTATTACAGTAGCTCACTCCCAGTTTCACAGTGACTATGTTTATTACAGTGGCACATCATCAGATAGACATTGTCTGCATTTATTACATTGGCTCATCCTCGAGTGAACAGTGACTGTGTTTATTACATTGGCTAATTTTCAGGTTCTCAGTGACTGTTTTTATTACAGTAACTCATCCTCAGGTGCACAGTGACTATTATTATTATACTGGCTCATCCTCAGGTCTACAGTGACTGTGTATAATAATGGCTCATCTTCAGGTGTACTGTGACTGTGTTTATTACAGTGGCTCATCCTCAGATGAACAGTGACTGTGTTTATTACAGGGGGTGATCCACAGGTGCAATGTGACTGTGTTTATTACTGTGGCACATCCTCAGGTTCACAGTGACTGTGTTTATTATAGTGGGTCATCCTCAGGTGCACAGTGAATGTGTTTATTACTGTGGCTCATCCCCAAGTGCACAGTAACTGTGTTTCTTGCAGTGGCTTGTCCTCACATACACATTGACTGTGTTTTTTACAGTTGCTCATTCCCAGGTGCACAGTAACTGTGTTTATTACAGTGACTCATTCTTCTCTGCACACTGACTGTATTTATTACAGTGGCTCAACCTTAGGAGAACTCTGATTGTGTTTATTAATGTGGCTCATCTCCAGGTGCACATTTTCTGTGTTTATAACAGTGGCTCATCATCATGTGAACAGTGACTGTGTTTATTATTGTGGCTCCTCCTCAGGTGCACAGTGACTCTGTTTATTGCATTGGCTCATCATCAAGTGCACAGTAACTGTATTTATTGCAGTGGATCATCCTCTGGTACACAATGACTGTGTTTATTACAGTGGCTCCTCAGTTCCACAGTGACTGTGTTTATTACAGTGCCTCATCCTCAAGTACATAGTGACTCTGTTTTACAGTGGCTCATCCTCAGGTGAACACTAACTGTGTTTCTTACAGAGCTCATCCTCAGCTCATCCTCAGGTGAACAGTGGCAGCACTTACATTGACACTTTCCACAGGATAAAGCAACTCGACCTGCACCTTTTCCTGCAAAGTGCTAACAATTATGTAATCTGATTTAAATATTGTATTGTAGATATTGAAATACAGTAATCCCTCGCCAACCGCGTATTTTCCAAACGCAAATTCATGTATACGTGGTTTTCCTTTTGTATACCAATTTGCCAACCTCGTCAAATAGATTTGTGTATACGCTGTTTTGAATGGAAACATATGACGCATCCCTGTTTGCTTCCACGCCACCATGTGTATTCTTGCGCACTTCCATCTCCCCAGCATCTCAGGTAGAGACCAATACAAGTATCACCTCTCACTTTCCCTCGTGCACTAGTCCTAGTAGTATGCACTTGTGGTCTCGTTGCTCTGTGTTAAATTAGAGTAATTGTCAACAACATCCTGGCCTTCAACTCTAAGGATTCATGGTAAATAAAACATGACTTTTTATTATGTTATAATTTTATTACTTTTTACATGTTACATTACCTAGTATGTTATAGTATTTGCATTGCCTTTATGTTACTGTGTTTTTCATTTGTGTTTAATGAAGGAAAATGCAACTTAGATAGGCTTTGATAAGTGTAACTGAGGCCGTGGAGAACCTAACCCTCTGTTTCCCATAAGATCTAGTATTTTAGTATTTCCCATAAGATCTAGTATTTCTTTTCAAGAACGTAACCCCCGCGGTTGGCAAGAGATTACTGTATAATGGTTCAATGATCGAAAACTGTCATTCTGATAGTGTGACTACACTAATAGTTTTGCTGAGAGTGTAGATCTCACTCTCAAAATGTCATTGACAATACATTCTAAACCTTTAAACCACAACATGTTCCATATGAAGAGAGGAAGTACATTTATTGATTTATAATATGTTAATAAGCGTTATTGGCTACTGCTGAGTAAGTTGAGAGTGTACTTTATCTTGTACTCTTTACTCACGGACCTGACTAGAGGTACCACCGAATAATATAAACCTATACTATAAGAATGTATTTCCAAAGATAGAAATACTGTATTACATATGAATACGAACACCTTTTGACAGAAATACAATGAGTTCTGGTGATATTCTCCCTCCCAACCTGTGAGGGTGCTAAAGAACAGGAGGAGAAGTATCTGGAAGGGCTGGCCTGACAGTTCGTTTCCAGGACCGGAAAGTTGGTCAGCCTGGAAAGAAGTGAGACTCTGTTGTAAGATTGTATTGGCCTGAAAGTTAAACTAGGGGCAGCTGCAAGTAATAAGGCAGCTGCAACCGTTTACCTAGATGTCATGCGGGAGTACATATAGGGGCCCGGGTAATGCTGATCTTTTCCTTTGTTTGGGTTAATGCTAGGAGAGAGGACTGAGAGATGAGCTCTCAGAGAATAGAAAGAGAGAAGTGTTATTCGTGTTGTGTGTTATTTCTGTCTGTCTGTAATTGTCTTTCTTTGTCACACTACTAGACAGTTAAAGCACACCTCCGGAGCGGTTGTCAGGAAAGCACTATCCGGAACACCACAGCACAGAGCACCTGCACGTTTGCATTCACCCAGGACTGGTGACCGTGCCTTTGCTTTTTCGTTCAGGACTGTACCATGTTATTCACCCTCTCCCCACGCTTTACACATTGTTGTGTTCTGCCGGGGCTTTATTATTTGACGGTCACCAGACCTGGAAACGGCACAATAAACACTTATTCACTAAATTACCATTGTCTGTTCATCACTCCTGCACCACATCACCGCTACAGTCACTTTGCCACACACCTGTAGAATTAAGAACAAATAATGCTCTTTTTTTGCAGAAATAATGTTTAAACTCTGCAGCGCAGTAAGGTAGGGAACACATTTTATTTTTATAAAAAGTAATATACTACAATTCTTAAAAAATCTCATCGTTATTAAAGTTAGACTTTAGTGCTGGGATCGTGTCCTCGTGTAACATGAAAGTTTGGCACATTTCAAATTACAGTTGTGTTTATGATCCCAAAGCAACATTTTACATGCAAATTAAAATTTTATAATTAAAAATAAATGCATTTTTTTTGTTGCATGTAACAGTACATTGGAGCCTTAGGTTAATAGTTTGGGTTATTGTTTAATGGTGTAATTGGTTATGTTTTTAAAGACATGAGCAGTGGTTAATTTGCCCCGGGGTGGCTGGGGCTTAGCCCTTGCACCTCTGGACTTGAGGAGGCATAGCCCTGGCACCTCTTCAGCTAGTTAAAAATCTTATGTTTTACTCGCAAATGCTTTTTTTTAAAGTTCTCAACACAGTCAGGAACATTTAATTACTTTACCATTTCAACTACATGCCATAAAGATGATACTGGCTGCAAAAGAAGGACTGTTGTCATTTTTTATACACAAATAATGTTATGCTTTGAAAAACATCCGAAAAACAAACTCCACAGAACATCTGGAAATCTACAAAACGATCATGCCGGTACAACACCTGCCACTGAGAATACCAATACTACTGAAGAAAAGTGTAATGGAGGCCATAGACAACATGAAAAAGAACAAAATAATTGCCAGTGTCACAAAGCCAACAAAATGGATACGCAACATTATGGTTGTAGAAAAAACAGGCAAACTATGCATTTGCATTGACCCGAGTGCTTTAAACAAAGCCTTGATGAGAGCACATTGTCATATGCCCACAATAGAAGAAATCCTCCCTGACTTGGAGAAAGCAAAGATTTTCTCAGTACTTGATGCTAAAAAATACCGGCAAATACGCCTAAATGAAGAAAGCAGCTACTTAACAACATTTTGGATGCCAAAGAAGATACAGATGGTTGAGAATGACCTTTAGAATAAAACCAGTGGCTGAAGAATACCAGCAAAGACAACACGATATACTACAAGCGCTTCCTGGAGTAAGTGTAATAGCAGATGACATTCTAGTATATGGCTGTGGAGGCACTACAGAAGAAGCCATAGCCAACCATGATCAAAATTTAATCAGCCTCTTAAACAGAACCAGAAAAGTCAACCTGAAGTTGAACAAAACCAATTAAGACTTACAAGGACCATACATGGGATATTTACTTACTGCAAAAGGACAGTCTCCCGACCCAAACAAAGTCAAAGCAGTACAAGGGCACAACCAACAGATACAAAAGCTGTGCAGGGATTAGTAAATTATCTAATGAAATTCCTACCTTGTCTATTGATGTCTGTGAACCATTAAGATGACTGACTGACAAAGATGTTATGTGGATGTGGCTACCACAACACGAAGTGGCCCTAAAGCATATCAAGCACCTGGTCAGCACTAACCCTATACTCAGATACTATGATGTGCATGAAGAAGTCACCATACAATGTGATGCAAGCAAAACTGTACTCGGAGCACATCTACTGCAAAACAGACAACCAGTAGCTTTTGCTTCAAGCACACTTATGCCAACTGAATGAAGACAGATTGAAAAAGAATGCCTTGCCATTGTCTTTGCATGCAAGAAATTCGATCAGTACTTCCACGGCAGAGAATGTATCAACATACAAAGTGATCACAAACCTCTAGAAATAATCTTCAAGAAATCTCTACTTTTAGCACCAAAGAGCCTAGAAAGAATGATGTTAAGATTACAACACTATCAACTGGATGTGAAGTACAAGAAAGTTAAATAAATGCATATAGACGATTTCCTGTCCGTCACTACTGCTCAAGGAAACATTGCATGCAGACACACATAAGAATGAGTCTACTCAACTGAAACAAAACTGCAAGAGGAAATTGAAAACATTGATCATGCCAGCAACATTAATGTTTCAACACAAAGCTTGATCAAAGTTAAGACTTATACACAACAAGAAGCATTACTGCAAATGCTGCTGTCGGTTATCTCAATAGGATTGCCTGAAACAAAACAAAAAACACTTACAATGATCAAAGAATACTGGAATTACAGAGACGAACTTACAATGCAAGACGGAATCATCTATAAAGGAGCCAGAGTAGTAATACCCAAAACAATATGCTCAAACATACTAACACGCATCCATGAAAGCCACTGTGGAAATGAAGCAAGCCTGAGAAAAGCCTGCGATGTTATCTTTTGGCCAAACATGAATCACAAAGTAAAAGATAATCAGCAAGTGCAGCATATGCAATGAACATCAGAGAAAACAGCAGAAAGAGACACTCATACCACACCAAATACCGGAGCAATGGTGGAATGGGAGTGGAAATTGATTTTTTCATCTGATCATAGTTGATTACTATTCTGGCTATTGAGAGATTGATGAACTTCAAGACACTACAACAACAACAACCAGAGAATGCTGCAAAATGCACTTCAGCAGACATGGGATACCTGACACAGTAATCACGAACAGTGGACCTCAGTTCACTTGACATGAATTTAAGCAGTTCGCGACCGAATGGGAATTCTGCCACCTTACGTCATCACCCTACCACAGTCAGAGCAACGGCAAAGCTGAATCTGCCGTGAAGATAGCCAAAGCTCTTCTGCAAAAAAACAAACAAGATGGCAATGATCCATGGAAAGCAATACTGAACTGGAATAAAATTCCAGTAGAAGAAATGAAAAGTAGTCCTACACAACGATTAATGCCAAGATGCAAACTACCGCCTACAGCTCAACAGTTACTCAAACCAAAGGTAGTCAAATATGTAACTGAAAAAAAAGAAATACATCAACAGAAAACAAATCAGAACTACAATCGACAAGCAAAAGACATGCCTGAACTGCAAGAGGGACAGACAATTCAGCGCTAACACCCAACAGCAAGTCAAACAAATGGGAACTTGGACCAAACAAATCAGCCTAAGATCGTATGAAGTAAAAGTTAATGGACATACATATCTGCAAAACTGTAAGGACATAAAAGTTTTAAAACCTGTCAAAGAGCAATTCAAGAACATCATACAAAGATATACAGACGACTTACCTGATGAAAGAGATGAATTAACAACAAGGACTCAAAAAACTGAAGAAGCCTCTCATGGACAAATGAAAAGTTTAGAGCCAATGCCAGAGCAAAAAAATATTTAAACCTAAAGAACACTCAAACCAGAGCCAACATAATCTGCCTCTGAAATACTCAAAGGACTATATGACTTAAGTTGAGGACTCTGAGTTAAAAAACAGATGCACACAGTTAAAAAAAAAAATGTAATTAATGTTAACGTTAATGTTAATAATTCTTGGATTGGGGAAATAGCTAATTGGTCATATAAAAGTAGATGTTACGATAAGTAGCCTTCAAGTCGCTAGATGGAGCTCTAGTATATGTTTTCAATACAAGTCTGCTATAAATAACACTGTGTAACAATTTTTTTTTTTTTTTTTTTTTTGTTTCTGGGTAGTAAGTGTTATTTCCTAATTGCTTATCGCTCAAAAGTATAGAAAACGGCTATTATTCCCCACAAACTTTGCTTTTGTGACCAGGATAGTGATATTTCACAATATCACTATTTCCAATGGGAAAACGGGCAAATGCGTGTCTTTTCGTTCACATAAAGTCAGTAAAAAACAACATATGATTCCAAATTAACATGTATTTATACTAAAGTAATACAAAAATGACTACAAAAGATTTAGAAGTGAGTAGTTTTTCGAGATTTACAATTATACTGTATGGCTTTATGTAAATGAAAAGACACACATTTGCCCGTTTTCCCATTGGAAATAGTGATATTTTGAAATATCATTGTCCTGGTCACAAAAGCAAAGTTTGTGGGCAATAATAGCCATTTTCTATACTTTTGAGGCATAAGCAATTAGGAAATAACACTTACTACCCAGGAACAAAAACTGTGTTACATAGTGTAACCATTAAGCAGCACTGTAATAGACATGGGAGTCAGTTGTATGCAAGCCGGAAAGCGAGACTGTGAACCGGATGGCTTTGTAGGGGTGATGTCAGACCAGAAATAGACTCAAAACACTGATGAATGGCAGTGAGTTTTATTGTAAATAATAATAAACAAACAGGTTTAAACAAAACACACAAAACAGGACAAGGCACTTGAACCAAAATAAAAAGGTAAACAAAACAGACAACACTAAACAAGACAGTGGACGAACAGACAAACAAGTACCATGCTGGCACTTCCAGCACGCTGTAGCAATTGTTCTCAAAACCCAAAAAACTCCTTCTCTCTTGTTCTCCACTCACGAACACACAATCCAGAGTGAGTGAAAACATGCAGCTTTTATGCAGCTATACCGAGACTCGATTGCTAATCAATCATTCAATTGGAGTCTCGGTACAACTGCACGTGAATTTAAAAAAGTGAAATTCCCCATGCTCACATATTATTTTACTTGCACGTGAAGTGCTGTGCAATCCTCGTGCCTAAATACTAATATACATTTTAAACACCTGTTCCTGGGAACCCATATTTATATCCCTTGTATTTTATACTACGTGGCGACCTAATTCAAGCATTCAAAATTCTAAAAGGTATTGACAGTGTCGACGCAAGGGACTTTTTCAGCCTGAAAAAAGAAACAAGGACCAGGGGTCACAAATGGAGTTTAGAAAAAGGGGCATTCAGAACAGAAAATAGGAGACACTTTTTTACACAGAGAATTGTGAGGGTCTGGAATCAACTCCCCAGTAATGTTGTTGAAGCTGACACCCTGGGATCCTTCAAGAAGCTGCTTGATGAGATTTTGGGATCAATAAGCTACTAACAACCAAACGAGCAAGATGGGCCGAATGGCCTCCTCTCGTTTGTAAACTTTCTTATGTTCTTATGTTCTTATGTTCTTACATACACACCAACATTAACACACTACATACAACATAAAACACTTAAACTTAAAGGGACGGGACACTCCACCACAGAGACACACGGCACAGTGATGAGCCTTGTGTCTTGTTTATTTCAAACAATGTTATTTCAAACATTGTTCCAAATACACATTAAAACAAATATGAAAGCTGAACATTAATTTCAATAAACAAGTTTTTAATAAAAAAGTAGCCTACTTCACTGTAATGAAAACTGGCTTTTCTTATTTTTAAATACCACTGCTTCCGATTATTGCTACTGCCTGATAACAGGAACAACGTGATTTTTAGGGTTGTTGTTGAAATAAAACATGTTCATGCCTGCCTGTACACATACACTCTGGTTTCCTGAAAGAAAATGACAACCATTATCGAATGGGAAAGAGTCCTTTCTGACCGTCACTGAGCATATATAAAAAAAGTTGCCCTATCAAGGCCCTGCTGTGAGGGGGAAGTCCCTCCCACCTCCTGTTGAAGATGGACATCCTCACAGTAAGATATCACTATTTTCTTTTGAAATCAGATGTCAGCAGGGGACATGACCTTGTAGGGTAATGGTTGTCATATTCTATTCAACGTTATGGTAATAACCTAACATTCCCTTTCAATTACCGAATGGGAAGCTGTACCAAAGCTGCCGTGGCTCCAGATTACCGACAGTACAGCCTCAGGGCGATATCCACAGAGTGCACATGACGTCTAATGGCATGCTGCCTGCAATACCTAAGAGCCCACAGAGGGTCTTGCTCGGTTTGTCACATCAAGGCGGTAAAAACGTGCAAAAGTCCATGCAGCAGCAATGCATAGCTCATCTAAGGAGGCACCATAAAGGAGAACCCACGAAGTTGCCTGGCCCCTGGTAGAATGGGCCGTAATGTCTCCCAATAACACGTTCCCGAGACGTAACACAGTCTGGTGTGTCTGAATGAACGACGTTGCGGCACGCCAAAGAGTCTGCACGTCATGAAAACCGGGACCGTACGTGGCATTTCAGGGGACTCTCAAGGGGGTCTTCAACCACCGGAGTTACAATGTCAGTCACGTCAGGGGCACGACAATGTCCCACCATCTTAGGGACGGAAGTGTTTCTGCCCCGGGAACCCATCACAGGCACTGTGCTTCCTGGTCTTTGTCCTTTTATGGTTTTCTCTCTAGCTCGAAACTGAACAACGGTTGTCTTCACTCAGCCCACAGTGGTCAGTTGGTGGTCTGTCAACCGAAGCAGCTGATGCTACGACTAGTCATGCACTTTGTAACTCAAAACAGTCTTTTTTTGAGGCCTTCGGACATAATTTGTTTTTAGTGTCCTGTGCCGGTGCTACAGCAAATTTTACGCTGTAAACGTTTTTTTGCTGTATGTCTGTTTGGCTACATAAACCGAGTAAATCTTCTAACTACATTGTGTGCACATATTTTAACTTTTATGCAGCTGTACCAAGACTCGATTGCTAATCAATCATTCAATTGGAGTCTCGGTACAACTGCACGTGAATTTAATAAAGTGCAATTCCCCGTGCTCACATATTATTTTTTTACTTGCACGTGAAGTGCTGTGCAATCCTCGTGCCTAAATACAAATATACATTTTAAACACTCGTGTTACACAGACCCATTTATATCCCGTGTACCAATGACTATACACCAACATATAACACTAGCTGTACCTGAAAACGTACCAGCAATCAAGTAGGGTAATTGGGATAAACCGGTGGCACGTCCGCAATGTGAAGTGCGGACTTTGTCCCCATACACCCCCCCCCCCCCCCCCCCCTTGTGCAGGAGCACACATGGCCTCAATGGCCACCTCCCCCCTTAAAATCCCAAAAGTCTCGCTCAAAGTCCTGGGCCAAGAACAGGGACTTTAAGGGGTTGATGGGCGGCAATGTTGTCAGTAGCCAGGCTGCTACTGGCCATGCTGTCAGCCCCCCCCCCCTGACAGTGGTGCGAATAGCAACTCCACGCTTTAAGAGCCGACAATTCTCCCTCACATATTCTTGGGGCAAGAACAGGGACTGATTCCTTCAGCTGGGGCAAGTCCAGCAGCCAAACTGCTGCAGGAGAAGGTCGTCTCCTGACCTCTCCCCTCTTTATAGCCAGCAGCTCCCTCTGTGGGGCCCAGGCGATGCATGGCAGCCCCAGGCCATGCGGAGCAGGCAGCCCCAGGCGATGCAGAGGGACAGGCAGCCCCAGGCGATGCGGAGCACCAGGCAGCCCCAGGCGATGCAGAGGGAAAGGCAGCCCCAGGCGATGCGGAGCGACAAGCAGCCCCAGGCGATGCGGCGCAACAGGCAACCCCAGGTGGTATCAGGCAGGCATCCTATGGCGAAGCATGGCAGGCATCCTTGGGCAAAGCGATGCAGGCATTCTTGGGCAAAGTGAGGCAGGCATCCTTGGGCAAAGGGTGAAGCGAGGCAGGCATCCTTGGGAGAAGCGAGGCAGGGAGTAAGGACAAGCTGGGGTGCGGGTGTTGGCCCTCTTCTCGGCCACTGCGGCTGGGCGGTTCTTCCCCGTGCTTCCCTCAGAAGCCTATTCAAGGGCTGCTGAGGACCGCCAGCATCTAGTCCTGGTCCTTCTGGTGAAGGGAGAGGCAGCTTCTGCTCCTCTCCCCCTGATGGTGTTGGAGGCAGAGGCAGCTCCAGCTCCTCTGCTCGTGATGGTGGGGGAAGTGATACCAGCAGGCATTCATCCTCTGCTGGTGGGGGAAGTGATACCAGCAGGCATTCATCCTCTGCTGGTGGGGGAAGTGATACCAGCAGGTATTCATCCTCTGCTGGTGGACAGGGACCCAGCAGGAATTCACCCTCTGCTCATGGACAGGGACCCAGCAGGCATTCACCCTCTGCTGGTGGACAGGGACCAAGCAGGCATTCACCCTCTGCTGGTGGAGGAGGCAGAGGCAGCTCCTGCTGCTCTACTCTTGCCGATGGAGGTGACGGAGGCAAAGGCAACTCCTGCTGCTCTGCTCCTGCCGGTGGATGTGGTGGAGACAGAGGTGGAGGTAGCTCCTGCTGCTCTGCTCCTGCCGCTGGAGGTGGCGGAGGCAGAGGCAGCTCCTGCTGCTCTGTTCTTGCCGATGGAGTTGGTGGAGGCATGTAGTCTCCTGCCGATGAAGGTGGCAGAGATCGAGGCAGCTCCTGCTGCACTGCTTCTGCTGCTCTGCTCCTGCCGGTGAAGGTGGCGGAGGCGTGTAGTCTCCTGGCAATGGAGGTGGGAGCGGCCTGTAGTCTCCTATTGGCAGAGGTGGGAGTGGTGTGTAGTCTACCCTTGTTACAGGGGGGGGAGTGGTGTGTAGTCTACTTGTTACAGGGGACTAGTGCGGCTCTCCCTCACTTGCAGGGAACTGGTGCGGCTCTCCCTCCTGCTCTGGAAACAGCGGTGGTACCTCTCCCTCTGGCTCTGGAGGCGAAACCAGCAGGTATTCTTCCTCTGTTGGTGGAGATGGGAGCTGCATGTCATCTCCCTTCAGCCCATTCAGGATGCAGGTAGGTGTGGCTCCTCCCACTTGGAATGCAACCTGCTGGGGCAGTCCAATATCGGCAGCCAAGTAGTTTATCACCACGGCTGCGGGGTTCACGAAGGGCACTGGGTAGAAATGTTGTTCCCAGCATTCCCACACACAAAAATAACCAAACGTCTTTTTTTTCCCCCAAAAAAACTGCTGTCCCTTTGCTGGTCGGCGTCTAGGTGGCGCTGGTAATCCCACAATGACACCACGTGTCACAAAGACGGCCGGAGTGGGGGACGTCCGACCAGAAACAGGAAAATAAACAAAGAGAGATGGAGTTTGGTTGAGCTGAGTGAATGGCTTCGCTCAGCATTTAATGAGTGAACAGAACAGACAGTTTATTTTCTGTCTGTTTCTGTCTGTTCTGTTCACACATTAAATGCTGAGTGAAGCCATTCACTCAGCTCAACCAAACAAAAAATACAGGACATGGCACTGGTAGCCAAAATAAACAGACAAACAAAACGGACCATACAGACAAAAAACGGTGAGCTTCTTTTAACGATTATTATTATTATTTTCTTTACCTCCGTCTCCAGTCTCGTTCTCCACTCACCGAACACACAACCCCGAGTATGTGAAAACATGCTGCTTTTATGCAGCTGTACCGAGACTCGACTGCTAATCAATCATTCAATTGGAGTCACGGTACAACTGCACGGGAATGAATAAAGTGCAATCCCCCGTGCTCATATATTACATTTTACTTGCACGTGAAGTGCTGTGCAATCCTCGTGCCTAAATACAAATATACATTTTAAACACTTGTGTTACACAGACCCATTTGTATCCTGTGTACCAATGACTATACACCAACATTTAACACACCACACGCAACATATAACAGAAAATACACACAGGGGCTGGCACTTTGTCACAGCCACCCAGTGCGCTAGACATTGCTTCGATAGGGCCTGACCTCTAGAGCGGTACACATAGCAGATAAACAACTGGTTGGACTATCTCCAAGACGCCATCCTATCCAGGTAACAATGCAGAGCCAGAACTAGGCAGAGCGTGTGCTGTCTACGGTCCTCCTCTGACTCATGCTGGGGAGGTCTGAAAGTTTACAGGCTGGTTGATATGGAATGAACATACCAACTTTGGCAAAAAGGCTGGATTTATTTGTAATGTTAGCCGCGAGTCATTCCCCATGAAAGCCATGCATGTGTCATCAATGGACTAGATCAATCTGGCAGACGTAATGGTAATTAAAAATGCCACCTTCAAGGGAACAGGGCACAGTTCTACTGACACCATGGGCTCAAATGGGGGACCCATAAGGACCCTCAGTACCATTTCTAGATCCCACTTGGGGACCATACTTTTCCTGGGAGGACGAACCCTCCGAGCCCCTTTAAGAAATTGCCCTGCCAGAAAATATGCCCCAGGGAATACCAAGTCAATTTTCTCGTGGCACACTGATATTGCTGCCAGGTATACCTTCAAAGTGGACGCTGATTTTCCTGCATCAAACAGGTGTTGTAAGAAGGATAGTATTGTCTCAACAGGACAGGTCACTGGGTCGTGACCTTTGGCAATGCACCAGTCTTGGAAAACTTTCCATTTGTATGAGAACTGGGCTCTAGTGCTCGGCACCCTAGCAGACCGTTGTGTATCTGACAAACCTCATCTGAATAGAAGGCTCCGTTCAACAACCAGACCCAGAGTTGGATCTCTTCTGGACAGGTCTGCTGCCTTGTTGTCCACACCGGGGAGGTGAACTGCCTTGATTGAACGCAAGTTTCTGTGCGTCTGCATGCTGCGTGGTGAAGGAACAGCGAGCGCAGGCAGCCTTGGTGGTTTAAGTAGGCTACCACTGTGGTATTGTCCGTCTGGCAAAAATGTGATAACGCCAGGCTCACTGCTTGCAGCTCTTGGGCATTTATTTATGTGCACTTGCTGTCAATGTCCCTTCCACTGACCAGTGCTGCATCCATGCACTTTGAAAATGTGTGGGGTGCCAGCTAGAGGCCAAATGGCAGCACACAGAATTCGTACGCAATTCGTAACTAACTAACTTGAAAGGCGAAGCGCAGATATTTTCTGTGTGCGGGACGGATCGGAACGTGAAAGTAGGAGTCTTGCATGACGATCGATGTGAACCAGTCGCCCAGTTGGACGGACTGGAGGATACGCTGAGCTGTCAACATGCTAAACTTCCTCTGTTTGAGGAACAAGTTGAGGACCCTGAGGTCCAGAATTGCTCTGAAACTGCCGTCCCTCTTGGGCACAAGGAAGTCCCTGGAGTAAAAACTGCTGAGGGCATCGCTTGGACTTACCAAGTGTACAGCGCTCTTCTGTTGAAGATTGGTGATCTCCTGTTGAAGGAGTATTGCCCTTGCTGGTTCGACGGTGGTGAGGAGCATACCCATGAAGGGTGGCGGACCTATGTGGAACTGTAGAGCGTATCCATGTCTCATTGTCAATAGCACCCAGGTCATTGCCATTGGTCAGTCCGGTTGAGAGGGGGTTTGGTGGCAGCCAGGGTCCCTCAAGGGCGGTCTCCCTTGGGCTTGGAAGGGGGAGTCTTTCTTAGGCCCCAGCCTCAGTCTCCAGTCTGAGAACCGGTTACCCCTGGCCGGCGGTGGTCCCTTGCCACTAGCTCTTCCTCTGCCTGCTTGTCTACTCTGGGGTGGAGGATGTTGTTCAGACCCTTTTACCCCAGCAGGCTGTGAATGCCACCTTGGGTTCTGACGGTAAGCCGGAAGGCGTGAGAATTTGGAGCCGACCTCCGTGGCCTTGTGGGACCTCTCAAGGCTCACATCAATGTTCGCCCCAAATGTCTGCCCCGGTGTAATGGGGGCATCCAGTAGCGCCACCCTCTCGGTCTCCACGATCTTGGTTTCCGTCAGACACAAATGCAGGCGAGCGGCCACCATCGCTGCCAGCGACCTCCCTGATGCCTGTCCTAACTCCCCCATTAGCTCAGTCATTGCCTTTGCCACTGCCTGGAGCTCCCCTATGTCTGCCTCTGTGGATCTTTCCCACTAATTGGGTTTTATAGAGCACCAGTATAGCCATGGGGTTTGCTGCTCTTACTGACAGCGCTGCCGATGCGTACGTTGTTCTGCAAGGCTTAGACGGGCAGGCTTACACTGCTTTTATTGTCAATATGCAATTTTGTATATGTATAAAAGCCAGCTTGTTATCTCTACCTCCACTGAGTTTACAGCAGTATGTATTTGAATAAAATATTGCTCCTGAAGTCTAGATATGTGTTATCCAAATCTGTAATCTTATCAATTCCTTGGAGAACTGTCGTCTGGCTGTCTACATGAGCATATATTATCTGCTTTCTTAAAATATTACTATTACAAGAATTTTTCAAAAAATCTTGATATGTTTGCATTTTGATTTGAGAGCAACTACAGATATATTTCCATTGGCAGCAGGAATTTGTAACGACTTCAGTGAAAACAGCACTGCCTGTTCCAAGCTAAACATAAAACAATACATGGACAAGCAGCTGTTTCCGACAAAAGCATGGTGTAGGTGGACACAATACACGTCAAACAAACCTGTCAAATTTGGGATCAAATTTTGGTTGGCAGCGGACCATACCCCTATCTGTACAAAGATGAAACTTGTCCAGCTGGTCAGAGACTGAGTGGCAATGGGTAACTTATGCTGATGTAACCGTGCTTAGGAAAAGGGATGAATGTTACCAATGACAATTTTTATTTCACTGTAATTAATAAAACAGTTGAAGGAAAAAAACACAGCCTAGTTGGAACAGTAAACAAAGCGAGAAGAGAGTTTCTACCATCTGTGCAAAACTTAGTTCTCCGTGAAAGCAATCTTCCCAGCGACAGCGAGTGGAAGCGACAGCGAGTGGGAGAAGTACAGGCGTGGAAAAGTACAGAGCAGTTTCGAAGCAGAAAGGAGAAATTGCATCTTGAATTGCTTTAATCAGAAAACAGAAGACATTGGGGAAACACAGCAGCAGCTCAAAGTCAAACAGCCGCGTGTGTTTTTCTGATAACAAACAAGCTGAAACTCGGAGCAGCTGATTCAAATTCAGCGCCGTTTTGAGACACGGGCGAGGGGAGGAGCCAACAGCACAGCAGAACAACGCAGTTAAACGAGGCAGTCTTCCCAGCGACAGCAAGTGGGAGAAGTACAGGTGTGGAAAAGTACAGAGCAGTTTCGAAGCAGAAAGGAGAAATTGCATCTTGAATTGCTTTAATCAGAAAACAGAAGACATTGGGGAAACACAGCAGCAGCTCAAACTCAAACAGCCGCGTGTGTTTTTCTGATAACAAACAAGCTGAAACTCGGAGCAGCTGATTCAAATTCAGCGCCGTTTTGAGACACGGGCGAGGGGAGGAGCCAACAGCACAGCAGAACAACGCAGTTAAACGAGGCAGTCTTCCCAGCGACAGCGAGTGGGAGAAGTACAGGTGTGGAAAAGTACAGAGCAGTTTCGAAGCAGTTTGAAAGCAGGTTGACAGCTGCAGAAGAAACTAAACTTCAAAAAAAAAAACCTCAACATGGTCTTCAAGCCAGCAATCTGTGACACCTGCTTGATGTGGGAAATCCGAGAAAACCCAGCGGAGCTAAACCAAGTGTGGGTAAAGTGCCGGGCGATCCAGGATTTGCATAAACTAGTAAGTATGCTAGAAATGGAGCTGGAAGAAGTGAGACAGCAACAGGATCTTGAGGAACTGGCACACCCACAGTTCATGGAAGTCTGCATCACCCCTAACAGACTGAAAGCCACCAGGGAGATAGAAGGTCAGAACAGCTGGGTTCAGGTAGGCAGAAGCAGGGAAAAAAAGAAACTTAGTCAAACACAACCACCAGAAATCAAAACAACCAACAGATTTGAGTCACTTCAGAATTTTGATGAGCAGAACCAACAACAAGAGAATGAAAGGAACAACATCCAGGACCCTATTGACTGTGGTGACCAGACAGCAAAAAGAAGGGAGGTCATGATTGTTGGGGACTCCATATTGAGAAACACAGCAAGTTCAATGGACTGCATTTAAATAACAAGGGAACTAGTCTACTCGTAGAAAAGATCCTCGAGCAGGTTCGGAAGCATTTAAACTAGAAAGGAAGGGGGGAGAAATCAACAAAAAAACAGAAGGGAGACCGCATCAAAACAAGAACAACAACTCGGGTAAGACAACCATTAAATGTATTTATCTAAATGCTAGAAGTATCAGAAACAAAATTCTAGAACTTGAAGCTACTGCACTAACAGGTAACTATGATGTGATAGGTGTTACAGAAACGTGGTTGTCTGAGAGTGATGGGGACGAATATAATATTTGTGGGTATACACTGTATAGGAAAGACAGGCAGGACAGAAGAGGAGGAGGGGTAGCGCTATACATAAGAAACAGTCTTGAAGCCCAGGTGTTAAACCTGGACAAAGAAAATAAAACCAAATCAATATGGGTCAGAATAACAGACAAAAATTCAAAAGGCATAATAATAGGAGCATGCTATAGACCGCCAGATTCAGACGGTGAGCACAATAATCTGTTATACAATGACATTAGAAATGCATGTAGCAAAGGAGAAGCCATACTAATGGGGGATTTCAACTTCCCCCAAATAAAATGGGAAAACCTGGTGGGTAGCGCGAAGGATGAAATAGAAATGGTGGAAATGACAAATGACTGCTTCCTAACACAATTTGTGAAGGCACCCAATAGAGGGGAGGCATGCCTTGATTTAGTCTTTTCAAATAACGAAGACAGAATAACTAAAACAGAGGTCAGAGAACCACTGGCAAACTCAGACCATAACATGGTCTCATTTGAAGTGTTTTTTAAATCCCCAAAAGTAAAGACTAA
This sequence comes from Polyodon spathula, assembly GCF_017654505.1. NCBI lineage: Eukaryota > Metazoa > Chordata > Actinopteri > Acipenseriformes > Polyodontidae > Polyodon > Polyodon spathula. The sequence continues at coordinate 15,727,632 of NC_054555.1, forward strand.
AGCTAAGGTTTACAATTTTAGAAAAGCAAACTATGAAGGTATGAAACAGAGACTAACAGAAGTAGATTGGAGTAAAATAGAGAAAACACCCACAGAAGAAGGATGGTTGTTCTTCAAAAATGTAGTACTAGAGGCGCAAAACAATTACATCCCTAAAGTAGACAAATCTAAATGTAAAACTAAATTGCCAAAATGGTTTAACAGATCAATTAAAAAAAAAAAATCAGCGAAAAAAGGCACTTTACAGAGCATTAAAAAAGGACCAAAAAGAAAGTACGCAGAAAGAGTACACAGAACTGCAAACGCAAGTCAAAAAGGAAGTTAGAAAGGCCAAGAGAGAAATAGAAATGAACATTGCTAAGGGAGCTAAAACCAATTCCAAAATGTTTTTCCAATATTACAACAGCAAGAGAACATTCAAAGAGGAGATTAAATGTTTAAGAGATACAAATGGCAAAATCGTAGAGGAAGAAAAAAAAATAGCAAATATGTTAAATGATTACTTTTCACAAGTTTTTACAAAGGAAGATACTGACAACATGCCCCACATGTCATCCAGTTCCTATCCAGTTTTAAATAACTTTAGCATAACTGAGGCAGAAGTGTTAAAGGGACTAGGAGCTCTTAAAATAAACAAATCCCCTGGGCCGGATGAGATCCTCCCAGTAGTACTCAAAGAAATGAAAGAAGTAATTTACAAACCGCTAACCAAGATCATGCAGCAGTCTCTTGACACAGGGGTGGTACCGACAGACTGGAAAATTGCAAACGTAATACCGATCCACAAAAAGGGAAACAAAACTGAACCAGGTAACTACAGACCAGTAAGCCTGACTTCTATTATATGCAAACTTATGGAAACTATAATAAGATCCAAAATGGAAAATTACCTATATGGTAACAGGGTCCTGGGAGACAGTCAACATGGTTTTAGGAAAGGGAGATCGTGCCTAACTAACTTGCTTGATTTTTTTGAGGATGCAACATCGATAATGGATAATTGCAAAGCATATGACATGGTTTATTTAGATTTCCAGAAAGCTTTTGACAAAGTCCCGCACAAAAGATTAATTCTCAAACTGAACGCAGTTGGGATTCAAGGAAACACATGTACATGGATTAGGGAGTGGTTAACATGTAGAAAACAGAAAGTACTGATTAGAGGAAAAACCTCAGAATGGAGTGTGGTAACCAGCGGTGTACCACAGGGATCAGTATTAGGTCCTCTGCTATTCCTAATCTACATTAATGATTTAGATTCTGGTATAGTAAGCAAACTTGTTAAATTTGCAGACGACACAAAAGTAGGAGGAGTGGCAAACACTGTTGCAGCAGCAAAGGTCATTCAAAATGATCTAGACAAGATTCAGAACTGGGCAGACACATGGCAAATGACATTTAATAGAGAAAAGTGTAAGGTACTGCACGCAGGAAATAAAAATGTACATTATAAATATCATATGGGAGATATTGAAATTGGAGAAGGAATCTATGAAAAAGACCTAGGAGTTTTTGTTGCCTCAGAAATGTCTTCATCTAGGCAATGTGGGGAAGCTATAAAAAAGGCTAACAAGATGCTCGGATACATTGTGAAAAGTGTTGAATTTAAATCAAGGGAAGTAATGTTAAAACTGTACAATGCACTTGTAAGACCTCATCTTGAATATTGTGTGCAGTTCTGGTCACCTCGCTATAAAAAAGATATTGCTGCTCTAGAAAGAGTGCAAAGAAGAGCGACCAGAATTATTCCGGGCTTAAAAGGCATGTCATATGCAGACAGGCTAAAAGAATTCAATCTGTTCAGTCTTGAACAAAGAAGACTACGTGGCGACCTAATTCAAGCATTCAAAATTCTAAAAGGTATTGACAGTGTCGACCCAAGGGACTTTTTCAGCCTGAAAAAAGAAACAAGGACCAGGGGTCACAAATGGAGTTTAGAAAAAGGGGCATTCAGAACAGAAAATAGGAGACACTTTTTTACACAGAGAATTGTGAGGGTCTGGAATCAACTCCCCAGTAATGTTGTTGAAGCTGACACCCTGGGATCCTTCAAGAAGCTGCTTGATGAGATTTTGGGATCAATAAGCTACTAACAACCAAACGAGCAAGATGGGCCGAATGGCCTCCTCTCGTTTGTAAACTTTCTTATGTTCTTATGTTCTTAAATTTGTTAAATTCGCAGACAATACAAAAATAGGAGGAGTGGCAAACACTGTTGCAGCAGCAAAGGTCATTCAAAATGATCTAGACAAGATTCCGAACTGGGCAGACACATGGCAAATGACATTTAATAGAGAAAAGTGTAAGGTATTGCACGCAGGAAATACAAATGTGCATTATAAATATTATATGGGAGATACTGAAATTAAAGAAGGACTCTATGAAAAATACTCAGCAATGTCTTCATCTAGACAATGTGGGAAAGCTATAAAAAAAGGTAAACAAGGTGCATGGATTCATTGTGATAAAAGTTACATTTAAATCAAGGGAAGTAAAGTTAAAACTGTACAATGCATTAGTAATACTTCATCTTGAATATTGTGTTCAGTTCTGGTCACCTCGCTACAAAAAGGATATTGCTGCTCTAGAAAGAGCGCAAAGAAGAGCGACCAGATGTATTTTGGGTTTAAAAAGCATGTCATATGCAGACAGGCTAAAAGAATTGAATCTGTTCAGTCTTGAACAAAGAAGACTACGCCGCTACCTAATTCAAGCATTCAAAATTCTAAAAGGTATCGACAATGTCGACCCAAGGAACTTTTTCGACCTAAAAAAAGAAACAAGGACCAGGGAGATTAGACAAAGGGGCATTCAGAACAGAAAATAAGAGGCACTTTTTTACACAGAGAATTGTGAGGGTCTGGAATCAACTCCCTAGTAATGTTATTGAAGCTGACACCCTGGGATCCTTCAAGAAGCTGCTTGATGAGATTCTGGGATCAATAAGCTACTAACAACCAAACGAGCAAAATGGGCCGAATAGCCTCCTCTCATTTGTGAACTTTCTTATGTTCTTATGACTGAGCCAGCATCATCATCGTCAAAAGTGTTGGTGTATTCAGTGCATTCCCCATTGCTATTTAATGGACTGGAGATCACCCGGGGTTCATTTCTGTTCTGCTGCTCAGTATTTCCGAGAGTTCTCGGACAAACTTGTAGGTTTTCACCAGAGATAACATGGACATAAAGGAGATATCTGCTTCTGCATCCAGCATTCAAAGAATATCACAGACGTTTGCAGAGCTTTTTGGAAATGTTATTGTAATAAAATAATGACTTGGATTGCATTATTGAGGAGTTTGGTGTTAAAACTAGTGATCTGGAGAGTATCTACGTCTATAAAGAGGTATGTAAAAAATACAGCGAACTTAGGGTGGGGCTGGGCTGGAAATGCAGGACTGTCCTTTTACGATTCAATACATTTTAAACCTTCTTTACTCTGGGGAAATAAATAAATAAATAAATAAATAAATAAATAAATAAATAAAGCAGAGCGTGTGAAAATAAATTGGACCTAATGTGCCTGACAAGCGTTGAATAAGTCGACCGCTAAGGGTTAATTTCTGCTACCCTTTAAAATCGCCGTTGTTTTGATCTACTACACTCAACCTAGTAGGGGAGTTGTTTGACCTACGTCACTGCACTGACACTTTAAGGACAGCCCAGGGCCTGCGTTGGGTTCACACATGCAGATAGGCCGGCCCTGAGGCGGCATTGGTACTTTAGGTCGCATCAAAAAGCTGCTCTAAATTTTATTCGGCCCAGGGCAGCCTTTTCATTTTTCGAGCGTTTGCACATGAGAGAATTCAGCCCTGGGCTGGCCTAAACCGCAAGTGTGAACCGGTGATAGTTTTGTAGCTGCAACATGGTGAAAACAGTTAAAAACTCTTGGAGCAGTATAGAGACTCACTATAGTTTCAGACAAGTTTTTGAAGTGGTCGATGGCTCCCAATAATCATGTTGAGAGTGTATATTTCTCTTGTACAGTTCTGATACCAGAAATACACTCCCACCATGATCAGAGGAAGGCACTGAGCACTTAGAACCATATATTAAAATGATATCTGTATAGAGGATGCCATGATAGTGACAGCGTGATGGAAGACTTAAGGACACACATACCATAAGGCTCGGTCTGGAGGTCTGGTATGTGCTACGAAGTGGCACGTGGGTATTGTCTACACACTGATCGAAAATGCACGGTACGTATTCAAAACAATAGAGGCAAACCTTTGTGATATCAGCAGGGGCGTTTGTGTTTTCTGTCTTTGTGGCATATTGAAGGAAAATAGAATAAATCATTGCAAAACAAGATAGCTACATTCAAAAATAATGCACAGGTAGGCCATTCAAGTGAAAATAACATCCAGCTGCTCATTCTCTGCAAATGGTTAAACTACTGCTACTTTGGTAGTTTTATTTCCTGTACTTTCGTGAACATTTTGAAAACGGTGAACAACCCCTAAGTTTAAATCCTGAAACACAGCTAAATAACCTATATATAAAAACAAACAAAAAGTGCTGCAAAAAAGAGCAACAATAGATATGAAGTCAGGTGATGCCATAGTCATGATAGCAATGGCAGGAGTGTGTGGTGCTTTATACTGTTAATTGTGTCGTGTATCTGCTTAGCCATAATTCACTCACGCTCTCCGACAGTGGTTTTCTTGCTGTATGCAGGCCAATGTCCCTGCCGTATCGTGTAGGTCTAGCTGGCTAGATTGAAATTAACATGTTTGCATTTTTGCATTCTGGACTTCACTGCTTACTGGCCCTCCGCACCATTCATGTGTGTGTGTCTAGTCTTGAATATATCTGCCACAGCAGACCCCCAGTAACCTCTTGGTATATCCTGTGCATCCCCTTTGATTATTATCCTTTCAATCACCTCTGTGTTCTGTAATCGTAAGCGCTATGCAGCTCTCAATCAGGCCATGTCATTGCTTGAGCTGCCATTGACAATCCTCTGGCTCTGCCCATCATGTCAGCTCCTTATGTCTATTACAGTCACCCTGGCTTGTTTGGACTCTGGCAATTTCATTGAGATCAGCTCAGAGCTTACAGCTCAGCTGCATGCTTTGCTTTTTGTCAACTCATATTGGCCATCCGTACTTCGGCAGCTGTAGCGCCCATTGGTTTATTATCAGAATAAGCACCTTGAAAGCGACACGAGATTGGAGAAAGACAATACTAAGTTTGAAAAAAAAAAACAGTTCTATTGACATATATGGTTATTACTGCTTCTGGCTGAATAAGGAGACAATGCCAAACCTATGTAACATCTAGTACTTTTACTCATTTTAGTATTTTAATAATAATTTTAATTGTCTAACTCTTCTTTCTTCTCTTTTGAACTTCTCTATTTTGCAAGTAGACAACTGGATAGCCACGTATGGTCTAGTGCAGTTGGCCTCAAAGTCGTGCCTGCGGCAGCTGTTGTTAAATTATGGGTCGTGAACACATTTCTGGTGGGTCGTAGCGTGGGAAAATAAAGAAAGCTTTAAACACGTTTTCCAACAAAAGTGCCACAGCAGTCTGTTCACAGTGCTGCTCGCTTATGCTGTGCTTGTACGTATGTACTCGACATACGTACTCGACATATATATTTTCTAATGGCTTTTTCTGATACGATCAAGTGGAATGTGGAGTGGAAGCGACAGCGAGTGGGAGAAGTACAGGCGTGGAAAAGTACAGAGCAGTTTCGAAGCAGTTTGAAAGCAGGTTGACGGCTGCAGAAGAAACTAAACTTCAAAAAAAAAAACCTCAACATGGTCTTCAAGCCAGTAATCTGTGACACCTGCTTGATGTGGGAAATCCGAGAAAACCCAGCGGAGCTAAACCAAGTGTGCCTAAAGTGCCGCGCGATCCAGGATTTGCATAAACTAGTAAGTATGCTAGAAATGGAGCTGGAAGAAGTGAGACAGCAACAGGATCTTGAGGAACTGGCACACCCACAATTCATGGAAGTCTGCATCACCCCTAACAGACTGAAAGCCACCAGGGAGATAGAAGGTCAGAACAGCTGGGTTCAGGTAGGCAGAAGCAGGGAAAAAAAGAAACTTCCTCAAACACAACCACCAGAAATCAAAACAACCAACAGATCTGAGTCACTTCAGAATTTTGATGAGCAGAACCAACAACAAGAGAATGAAAGGAACAACATCCAGGATCCCATTGACAGTGGTGACAAGACAGCAAAAAGAAGGGAGGTCATGATTGTTGGGGACTCCATATTGAGAAACACAGCAAGTTCAATTCGCAGTTTGGACCCCCTTACTACAACAGTGTGCTGCCTTCCGGGAGCCTCGGTCAAGCACATCACTGAGAACGTGGACAGGCTCCTGGAACGAACAGGAGACGACCCGGTAGTAGTCGTCCACATCGGTACAAACAACATTGGAAGAGACAGACCAAAATCCCTGCAAAACAAATTCAGAGAGCTAGGAAGGAAATTAAAAGAGAAAACCAAAACTGTGGTATTTTCTGGTATACTACCCGCACCTTGCAAAGGACCATATGGACAGCTGGAAATAATTAATCAAAACGCATGGCTGAAGACGTGGTGCACACGGGAAGGCTTCACCTATCTTGATCATTGGACCACATTCTACAACGAGGACTATCTGTATAGACGGGATGGACTGCATTTAAATAACAAGGGAACTAGTCTACTCGGAGAAAAGATCCTCGAGCAGGTTCGGAAGCATTTAAACTAGAAAGGAAGGGGGGAGAAATCAACAAAAAAACAGAAGGGAGACCGCATCAAAACAAGAACAACAACTCAGGTAAGACAACCATTAAATGTATTTATCTAAATGCTAGAAGTATCAGAAACAAAATTCTAGAACTTGAAGCTACTGCACTAACAGGTAACTATGATGTGATAGGTGTTACAGAAACGTGGTTGTCTGAGAGTGATGGGGACGAATATAATATTTGTGGGTATACACTGTATAGGAAAGACAGGCAGGACAGAAGAGGAGGAGGAGGGGTAGCGCTATACATAAGAAACAGTCTTGAAGCCCAGGTGTTAAACCTGGACAAAGAAAATAAAACCGAATCAATATGGGTCAGAATAACGGACAAAAATTCAAAAGGCATAATAATAGGAGCATGCTATAGACCGCCAGATTCAGACGGTGAGCACAATAATCTGTTATACAATGACATTAGAAATGTGTGTAGCAAAGGAGAAGCCATACTAATGGGGGATTTCAACTTCCCCCATATAAAATGGGAAAACCCGGTGGGTAGTGCGAAGGATGAAATAGAAATGGTGGAAATGACAAATGACTGCTTCCTAACACAATTTGTGAAGGCACCCACTAGAGGGGAGGCATGCCTTGATTTAGTCTTTTCAAATAACGAAGATAGAATAATTAAAACAGAGGTCATAGAACCACTAGCAAACTCAGACCACAACATGGTCTCATTTGAAGTGTTTTTTAAATCCCCAAAAGAAATGACTAAAGCTAAGGTTTACAATTTTAGAAAAGCAAACTATGAAGGTATGAAACAGAGACTAACAGAAGTAGATTGGAGTAAAATAGAGAAAACACCCACAGAAGAAGGATGGTTGTTCTTCAAAAATGTAGTACTAGAGGCACAAAACAATTATACCCTAAAGTAGACAAATCTAAATGTAAAACTAAATTGCCAAAATGGTTTAATAGATCAATTAAAAAAAATATTCAGCAAAAAATAAATAAAAGAAATAAACATTGCTAAGGGAGCTAAAACCAATTCCAAAATGTTTTTCCAATATTACAACAGCAAGAGAACATTCAAAGAGGAGATTAAATGCTTAAGAGATACAAATGGCAAAATCGTAGAGGAAGAAAAAAAAATAGCAAATATATTAAATGATTTCTTTTCACAAGTTTTTACAAAGGAAGATACTGACAACATGCCCCACATGTCATCCAGTTCCTATCCAGTTTTAAATAACTTTAGCATAACTGAGGCAGAAGTGTTAAAGGGACTAGGAGCTCTTAAAATAAACAAATCCCCTGGGCCGGATGAGATCCTCCCAGTAGTACTCAAAGAAATGAAAGAAGTAATTTACAAGCCGCTAACCAAGATCATGCAGCAGTCTCTTGACACAGGGGTGGTACCGACAGACTGGAAAATTGCAAACGTAATACCGATCCACAAAAAGGGAAACAAAACTGAACCAGGTAACTACAGACCAGTAAGCCTGACTTCTATTATATGCAAACTTATGGAAACTATAATAAGATCCAAAATGGAAAATTACCTATATGGTAACAGGGTACTGGGAGATAGTCAACATGGTTTTAGGAAAGGGAGATCGTGCCTAACTAACTTGCTTGATTTTTTTGAGGATGCAACATCCATAATGGATAATTGCAAAGCATATGACATGGTTTATTTAGATTTCCAGAAAGTTTTTGACAAAGTCCCGCACAAAAGATTAAACCACAGGGATCAGTATTAGGTCCTCTGCTATTCCTAATCTACATTAATGATTCAGATTCTGGTATAGTAAGCAAACTTGTTAAATTTGCAGACGACACAAAAGTAGGAGGAGTGGCAAACACTGTTGCAGCAGCAAAGGTCATTCAAAATGATCTAGACAAGATTCAGAACTGGGCAGACACATGGCAAATGACATTTAATAGAGAAAAGTGTAAGGTACTGCACGCAGGAAATAAAAATGTACATTATAAATATCATATGGGAGATACTGAAATTGGAGAAGGAATCTATGAAAAAGACCTAGGAGTTTTTGTTGCCTCAGAAATGTCTTCATCTAGACAATGTGGGGAAGCTATAAAAAAGGCTAACAAGATGCTCGGATACATTGTGAAAAGTGTTGAATTTAAATCAAGGGAAGTAATGTTAAAACTGTACAATGCACTAGTAAGACCTCATCTTGAATATTGTGTTCAGTTCTGGTCACCTCGCTATAAAAAAAGATATTGCTGCTCTAGAAAGAGTGCAAAGAAGAGCGACCAGAATTATTCCGGGCTTAAAAGGCATGTCATATGCAGACAGGCTAAAAGAATTCAATCTGTTCAGTCTTGAACAAAGAAGACTATGTGACGACCTAATTCAAGCATTCAAAATTCTAAAAGGTATTGACAGTGTCGACCCAAGGGACTTTTTCAGCCTGAAAAAAGAAACAAGGACCAGGGGTCACAAATGGAGATTAGACAAAGGGACATTCAGAACAGAAAATAGGAGGCACTTTTTTACACAGAGAATTGTGAGGGTCTGGAATCATCTCCCCAGTAATGTTGTTGAAGCTGACACCCTGGGATCCTTCAAGAAGCTGCTTGATGAGATTCTGGGATCAATAAGCTACTAACAACCAAATGAGCAAGATGGGCCGAATGGCCTCCTCTCGTTTGTAAACTTTCTTATGTTCTTATGTTCTTATGGGACTACAGTACAGGGAATCGGTTGAATACCGCCCCCAGTAGCTTGGGGCGGGGGGTCGCCGTGAAGATGCTGTCAGCAGCAGCGCTGGGCAGAGATATAAACCCAGTGCAACAAGAGACTGACTGAGTGATTTCTTCTGACTGACTGCTGGTATTCACACTTACCTGTTTGATTCACCATTGTTATATTTCAGGTAAGACTCCCTGTTATAACAGTAATATGAGTTTCCCCACAAGTTTAAATATGTAAATAATGTTGTAGTTGATTGTTATAGTCATAGAAGTAATCCGTAGTTTTTAGGCCATACAGCTGACGATGGGTAGTAAGCAAAGTGAATGGGGCCTGACCCACGTGGCGAGTGCTATGTCAAAATAGATGGCTATGGTTGATAGAGTTTTACTTTGGCTGGAATAGAGATCGGGAGTCAATTAAATGTGCTTGAGATATGTGTTGTTTTAGAAAAGTGTAGAAAGCAGGGAACAGTATTAGCACAAATGTAAACAGCGCGGCTGCCAGTAAGCTGCATTCATTGCAGCCATTGTCCCGCGGTATGTCTGAGGATCGTCACGGCTGTCAGACGGACCTAACATGGTGGCGTCCATTTTAGGCATACGGAAATCGCTATACTGATGACTAGAGCATGCAGAATGAGGCTAATGGTCATATTATGTTAGTGGAAACTATTGATTTATAAACAAGGTTTGCAGTGGCTTAAGTTGGACGTTTGTGAAAGTTACATTATATTGGTTTTAATAACAATAAAGAGATCAAAGCCAGTGCAACAAGAGACTGACTGATTGCTGCTGACTGACTACTGGTATTCACACTTACCTGTTTGATTCTCCATTGTTATGTTTCAGGAATAAAGTTGACTTGGCAATGAACATTGACCTGTCCAGCGTTTTTATTCATTATTACTACACCGTCAAGGTGTAACAATCGCAGTCTGTGCAACTTGCTGAAAAAGTTGAGATTTCATAGAAATGAACTAAGTGTTCTCTGAATAAGCAGCACTACCTGGCCAGGTAATTAATTAACAAAAACTACTACAATCAATTCAGTGTAGCAGTTGCTACAATATATAACATGCAGTACAATCTTGGAATTCTTTCTATTCGTTTCTGACAGGGTAGCGTCGCGGCCAAGCAGTTACTGGCAGGGAGAGCCTCAGAGACAGGAACAATGCAGTGAAGCGCTAATGCACACATTTAATAACATACAAACACTAAACAAAACACATGAACAAAATAAAAGGCACAAGAGCCAAAACAAAAGCTCTACACAAAACACTTACGGACATAAACAGCACACGGCACCTTGACATTACAGTGACAACTGACAACACTGACATTAACTCCAAAACTAACTCTAAACTAACACCTGTGATCACCCTTTTTATACCCCTGTGACTGGATCCTAATTAACCATTGAAAAAAAAAAAATCTGTTCATGTTTTCATTTACCAAGAGGTGCCCCAGGTGTTTTTTTTTAAGTGGGATTAACTGTATCGACATTGATACCAAAGCAACGGTTGATGTGATGAATGTTTTTTTGTGATGTGCTTCTCAGCAGTTTATAATTTAAACTATCGTCGCAATCCATAAATCATAAGAAAATGGTATGCGAAAAATGTGTACACAGCGCTGCATAGTTTTATTATTTCTTGTTTGTATTACATTTGATGCTCTTACTGAAACATTAATCTTTCAGGATGTGAGATAGCAGCACACCTGTAGAACATCTGAAACCTGCTCAAGTCAAGTAAAAAAAAAAAACAACAGGTTTAAATATGCAGCACAATCTGCCACACTGCCTCCACCGACCCTGTTGGAAACACTGACACATGCAGACTGCTGTGAATTAGACGCTGTTCATTGTGGAAAATGTATCCTGTAAACAAGGCAGGCTGTCAGCAGAATGTGCTGTGCAGCAGAGCTAAAAAGGAGACAGCATTCAGTGGCGTTGCTTCCGTGGTCTGTCAAGATTTTCACATTAAAGATGCAGTGACCTACAATCGCGTTATATTTCACACAAAAACGGTCTGTCCGTCTAGCTGCACAAGGGTCCTAGTTTAGCTTCCTGTGCATCTGTTTGACTGAACCGGGCTGACAGGTCCATTGTGTGCATTCCCTAAAGGTTGTTTTAGCTGTGGGGATAGTCATTCATAACGCTGAAGATGGCTTGAGCCACAACTACTTGACTCGTTTTACCTCTGAGTTTGGGATTATTTGAAGACGTAATGATTCGCCTACAGCATCATAGCATTCTCTAAAAGAAAGTGTACTTTGTGATAACAAAAATTAAGGCATTAGCAGTCATGTTTGTCTACCTGACTTTTTTTAGTTTATTCTTCCTCCACCCTTGTGCTTCTTCTAAATTTGCTTGCCAGTACCATGTGAGGCAAATACATAAGCATGCAACAGCTTGAAGTGATAGGAGGTTAGACATTTCACGTTGAGCATGGTTGTAGATCAGGAAGCTGAACAGGTCAATTTTCGTTCCACATGTGTTATTGTTATACTGAATAAAGTGTTTCCTGTAAAAAACAGTAACATCAGCTTGTAATACTCCACGGATCTGGAGTTCAGTCTGAACCTCTTTTGACACCCTGTTCATTGAAATTCAAGACTTTTGTTTAGTGCTATTATAGGTTAATGACTTGTGACACCACAATGCAAAGATGTGACTGTGTAATGAGCAGTGTTGTGTACTGCACTGCCATTAAGGATTCTGACCCATGTCAGTGAGGTTAAAAGCTTTATACAAACACAGACAAGCCCAGCATTCCTATCAGTTCTTGCATCACTGCAAACAGAAACAGATGCAATGGGTATTCTGGTGGCCATGGAAATCACTGTGATCAGTTAGATGAGTTGAATAGACTCTGTTGTTATTTAGAGGTGGTGATGCAGGCTGGACTTTAATACTTCAGTTGTTAAACAGGTACATCTGTAACACTCAGATGGAGGTAAAACTAGAAGAAATTAAGTTTTTTTTTTTTTTTTTTTTTTTTTTTTTATCCACCATAAAACAGGGTGAAAGAAGATGGATGGTGGAAAAACTGGACTCCTGACAGACAGAGACGTTAAGCTGGCTGACGTATGGAAGGCCATCTGGGTCAAAAATGTGTGCTGTTTAGTACACATTTCAAATAAATTACTGGGTGTAATACTGTGATATACTACATATTCAATTTTGTTAACTATGCGTACTGTATTTACTTCACATACAAATTTGGGCTAATCAGTTCTTTAGAAATTAAATAACAGCCAGTGAATTTAAATAAAATAGTTTTTACAAGCTGTCTCAAAAGTTGCCTTTCCATTTTTTTAATTTCTGTTTGTACAAAGGCTGGGAACCCTATTGTTATTGTTAAGATTTATGTTTCATTTTTTTTTTTTCTTCCCAAAACTTTAAACTGCTGCTGCTTTGAAGCTGTGTGACTGATCAGGTTTTGACTTGGCAGCTAACAAGCTGGATCCATTGGCTGTCAGATGCTGAAAATTTCTTGCTGCTGCATACTTGCAATTGGTGCCGTGATGCATTTTTCGATAAAACCTTTCAAAATCTTCTTGGGAACTGGTGAAGTGATTGATCTGAAAATTGGCATATATCATTAGCATCTAAACCCACATCAAGTTTGCGAAGCAGAAGTTGCTGTGATAAATTTTAATGTCAAAATGGCTGCCACAAATCTTATCAAAATGCGCCCCTAACAAACTGCTGCTGTTTGAAAACCGTTTGTCCAACAAACTCCAAACTTGGTAGTTATCATCCCAGTAACAATGGGATACAAATATGTAAAAACAATATGGCCGCCAGGTGTACATTTACGTCCGAAATTTAAAACTGTGTCAGTTGACAAGCGATTTAACTGACTAACTCGAAACTTAACAAGCATCATCCTTGACACTGTAGCAATACAACTGACTTTTAAAAAATGGGTGTTAAACCAAAATGGCCGTGTGATGCATTTCTTCTAGAAACCTCTCAAAATGTTCTTCTTTGGCACCGTAGAAATGATTGATCTGACACTTGGCAGATATTATCAGCATCCAAACCTGCTTTCAAAGCAGAAGCTGCTGTGATATAATTCAAAACGGCTGCCGCAAATTTCACTGAAATCACTGAAATTTACATTTTCAAAAATGGCATTTGTGTGTTAAACAAGATGGCCGACTGACACATTTTTGAAAAAAAAAAACTTTCAAAATCTTCTGTGGAACTGTTGAATTTGCTGATTTTAAACTTGGCACATTGAGAAATAAACACGCTTTAACAGGTGCTGATACTGGGGCTTAGGAGCCTGGCAGTTCTAGTTATTATTATTATTATTATTATTATTATTATTATTATTATTATTATTATTATTATAGATTGTGATAACCCTTACTTTTTTTGGTGGTAAAGCAGGAGACTGTGAGATAACAATTATTAACAAATCTATATGCTTGATAATAAATAAGCCAGGACCATGCCACGTAAAATAAGAAATGCCAATCATGAGACGGCTGCACTCAGCAAATGTATGCTTGCAGCGCAGAAGAAAATCTCTCGCCGCCATATTTGCAATATTCCTTATTATAAATGTCTTCTTGTTTAAATAATACACAAAAGTTTATTTGCTACTGTGGCAATTACGTCGTGATTAAGAAGTGATTACAAGACAATATGTTGTCATGACAAGCCACTAAAAAAATGACTAGACACCAACATAGGAAATATGTAGCTTGTGTCATTTTTTTCTAGAAACCGTACCAATTAAAATTGGTACACATAGTCATTTCTGTACACATAGTCACTTCTCTGATTGGTCCAAATGAGTACATGTAGTGAATATTTGAAACTTGTACTACACAATGCACTTTTTGACCTAGATGGCCTTCCATACCATACTGACGGACGTGACCTCGACAAGATAGCAGATACAGTAGGTATAGAGCCTGGCTGTAGCAGTCGTCTTGGGGAGGTCGGATACACAAATGTACTAAGTTTCATACCAGTTAAGACGGAGATTTCAGTGGCAATTGTATTGAATAGCGGGTTTGGTTGCAGCGGATTAATGGGGTGGGTCTTGGTACGTGGAAGGGAACATGTAAATGAGTCTGTTGGTTGAGTGGGGAGAGTTTGGTGTGGGAGCAGAGCAACGGAGACGACAACAAAACAAACCACAGAGAGGCTGCCTCTTGTTTATTACTTTCCCAGGAGGACTAAGCGCCGGGGTGAACCAGAGAACTTTGAGGGGTCAGGGAGATGCAGAGAAGTGAGACCATACCAGGTAAAGATGACGGCAAGAGAGGATGTGTTTTTGTAGTGCTTTGACTAATTGTAAAATAGCTGAATTTTACAACAGTAAAACATATGTTGCATTGCAATCTGAGGCTTTCTTTAATTATCGCAACATCCGATCACGCACCCATACTCCAATAAGTCAAAGATGGTGTGGAAGGGTGGTGGGCAATTCACTGACACGGGAGACAGAAGTTTGCAGTGCTAAAAACCACTTAGGTGCACTATTGATTTACATTGGGTACGCGAAGGTACATGAAACAATAATCAAAACAGAAGGAACAAAGGAAAAGATAAAATAAAACACTGTCAACGAAACTATAAAATAAAGGTGCTCCACTCTGCAGCGTTTCTCCAACCGTCACTACCCACACGGCCCGTGACTCCGACCTACGCTCTACAGGTCCCTCAACTGCGTAGGTTAAAAGTATACTTTCGGGGTCTGCCTAAGGTCTCCCCGCTACTGCAATATTTCTTTTGTTATTTTGTTTCTTTTTATTTTGGTTGTGGGTGGTCTCCCAGTGTTTCTCTGTGTAGCCGCCAAGCTACCGCTGACTTGTTTACGTCTTATAGGGCAGCCCGAGGGAACACGGAGCGTAGTCTTTATAGGGCCAGCAATCCCCTAAGGCCCAGTAATACAGTATGTAATTGTAGTTCACTTTTAAAATAGCTGTATGTTCAATGTACATTAGTTTAGTGTCCATTTATTTATAGAACACCACCAAAATGAAGCAGCGGACTGAACTACAGTGTGGGGTTTCTACTGCAACACTCTGGGTATGTTAATGAGACTATAAATTAAAAAGCAATGAAGTCGAATAATTAAGAGATTATACGAGATTAATTCAAAGAGCCATCAAAGTTTAATCTTCTCATTAGGTTGTGCCAATGCCTTCTCTTTTTAATAACACTTCAATTCCATACTAATTGCTCAGGAACAAGGCTTGACCGCGCATTTGCAATGCCAACAAGTGCACAAGGCGGCAATACACTGCCACACATTATCATGCTTCTCCTGAAAAGGGGAGTTTTAGCATTGTGTGTAATCGCTTTCTGTTTATTAGCATCGTGTTTGTTCACTTGCTGTTTATTAGCATCGTGTGTGTTCACTTTCTGTTTATCAGCAGTGCATGTTTTCTTGTTAAGGGTTTGAGTATAGATGCAGTCCCCGAATCATAGGGCACTTGGATCATGGGCTTCCTGTGAGAGGTTATTGCCCACAGTTCCATGGGGTTGTAGGATAATTTTAGCTTCACTGTGGATAGAAAATGCAGGCTACTAGATTGGCAAGGTTTAAAAAACTTTGTAACGCAGCCAAGTGAAGGGGTGCCAGGAGTCAGAATACAGTGCACTACCAACTACTAACTTGTCTAACACACGTTACCAGAACTCAAACGTACCAACCCTGTCTAAACCCTGTGTTGAGTCAGCCAAGGTATGTTGGGACAAACAAACAGCAAAGCAAAAGTAAGCAAAATGTTATACTGCGTGAAATGTTTAATCTCAATAAAACAGTTCTGTAATAGAGAATTCAAAACGATGTATCCCCCCCCAATACAAATTAACGACAGCAGTGTATACTATTAAACTCTCAATTATTATTGTTCTTGTTGTTGTTATTATTGCTATCCATCTTTTACGTGCACCATGTACACACACTTCTTGGGGTTTCGCAATGAATATTCATAGAGTAGCACAGAGTTTGGAAACATGGATCCTTCATCAACAGCGCTTCATGTCAAGATTAATAAGGAAGAGCAAAACGACCTGGTCCACCAATGTAGGGCCAGAAAGTGGTACATCGTCACAATGTGGTACGCATACCAAAACTTGACCCATGTAGCATCAGAAAATGTACAAATTTAGGAAACCCAATGTGTTGCTCATAGATTAAAGTCACATAATTGCACAGAATTGTGAAAAAAATATATTAACAAGAATTCTAAAGGCCACAGTACATCATACCCCTTTCAGATGGGCGTTTCCTTGTTTTCTGAGCTAAAATCATTTGCAGATGCTCGGGCAAGCACACCATCCAGCAAGCTAGCTAAGAGCTTGCCTTTTTATGTGCTAGCCTTGAAGAAACAGTGTTGGTTTACAGAGTCCGCTACAATTTAATAGATTAATTAAGCCCTGCCAATCATTTCACTCTGCCCTCCACAAGCTAATCTCCCAGCCTATATAAACCTCTCTCTTGTGTGAGTTGTTCTACTAGAGACGAGAGTGCACAAATGAAAAAAAAAGAACACAATTCTCTATGTATGGTAATATTAGAGTATATCATACACCCTGAAGGGGCTTATTGTGCTTATAAAATGGGTTAACTAACTAAATTGGAAAAAAAAGAAAACTATTTTTCATTAACAAAAAAGTGTCTTTTCTTAAATATCCTTCCACCTAAAACTGAGCCATGAAAGAAATAGTTCCATATATAGTGACTTAAGAAAAAAGAAAAAATGCCAGATAAAATAAAGAGATTTATAAATGTTGAATTGAACATTGTCATTGAAAGTGCAATTTTGCTATATTTGATTTGTTATACTTCTTGTAATTCTTGTTTTTTTCATTACATTTTTAAAGTATTACTGCCCATTTTCATCATGATGCAGCACAAATGAGTCTGCCTTTAGTCACGCAGAACCTTCCTCACAAGACCTGCAACAGTAACTGGTGACAGTGCTGTTTTATTTTTGTTTTTAATTTTTTTTTTTTTTAATCGTCCTTTTTTTCTGCGGAAATGACAGGAGGTATCCCTACCAGATTAGCGCTGCCGCTTCACAGTAGTGAGACAGACGTTTGCATTATGGAATACCTGGTCACTATGCAATTTACGACTGGACAACATGGAGAACTACTGGGACGGTATTAAGAAACAATTTAAAACAATGCAAGGCACAGAAGAATAGTTAATACCATCGTACCTGGACAAATTTATTTGGCGAGAAAGGTATGGCAGGAATTGTCGAGATGCTTTTATAAATACTCTGCATCACAGATTACAGAGCTGTGCACAGATAGAAGGAGGAGTACAGACAGGAGGAGATGCTACAGATAGAAGGAGGAGTACAGACATACAGTAGCCTAGGGGCAACAGCAACAAAACATCCACTTAACCATAAAAGGCTCTTTTAAGAGCAACACAAATGTAGGATGTAGGACTACTGCTAACTAATATTTAATTGCGTATTAATTGCATCCAATTTTCTTGCGTTATAAAAGCTGTGTTCATTTGACTACTCTTGACTGCAACGCTATTTTCTTGATCAGGACTGCCGGTCTACGTCCTTGTTTGTTAATCCTCCAGAGAAGGTAAGCCCCACACCGTTTGCATTTCTCCTCAGTGTGATCGTTTTTAACATGTTAAGTTTATTTTGTTGATGCATTTTGATGCATTTTGTTTTAACCTTTTCAGGGCGAGCAGGACAACTATCCCTTTGTAAGAGGTAAAGCAATCCGGAAGTTGTTTTGTTTTTAATACAATTAAATACGTTTTCATGGTGCCTAATATTAAGATTTATTTTGTATTTTAGGAGCACGCACAGCCACTGTTTATTATATATGATGTCTTTTTAGTATCTATTTTTATAACTTCTCTTTCTGCTTAAGAACATAAGAAAGTTTACAAATGAGAGGAGGCCATTCTGCCCATCTTGCTCGTTTGGTTGTTAGTAGCTTATTGATCCCAGAATCTCATCAAGCAGCTTCTTGAAGGATCCCAGGGTGTCAGCTTTCAACAACATTACTGGGGAGTTGATTCCAGACCCTCACTATTCTCTGTATAAAAAAGTGCCTCCTATTTTCTGTTCTGAATGCCCCTTTGTCTAATCTTCATTTGTGACCCCTGGTCCTTGTTTCTTTTTTCGGGTCGAAAAAGTCCCTTGGGTCGACATTGTCAATACTTTTTAGAATTTTGAATGCTTGAATCAGATCGCTGCGTAGTCTTCTTTGTTCAAGACTGAACAGATTCAGTTATTTTAGCCTGTCTGCATATGACATGCCTTTTAAACCTGGAATAACTCTGGTCGCTCTTCTTTGCACTCTTTCTATCTTTTTTATAGCAAGGTGACCGGAACTGAACACAATATTCAAGATGAGGTCTTACTAATGCATTGTACAGTTTTAACATTACTTCCCTTGATTTAAATTCAACACTTTTCACAATGTAGCCGAGCATCTTGTTGTCTTTTTTTATAGCTTCCCCACATTATCTAGATGAAAACATTTCTGAGTCAACAAAAACTGCTAGGTCTTTTTAATAGATTCCTTCTCTAATTTCAGTATCTCCTAATTATATTTATAATGCACATTTTTATTTCCTGCATGCAGTACCTTACACTTTTCTCTATTAAATGTCATTTGCCATGTGTCTGCCCAGTTCTGAACTTGTCTAGATCATTTTGAATGACCTTTGCTACTGCAACAGTGTTTGCCAGATAGCGTGTAGGGGTGCGATAGGACTATGAAGGGTCATAATTGCAGCACCCTCTACATTCGGCGTAGACGGCGGAATATTTACTGAGCAGACTTGATTGCAGTTTGATAGATTGGAAGTAATTTATTTTCTTCTTATGATTGGTTGGTATATTGAAACACGTGGGTAGTTTAGTGTTAATGATAGAAACAGTGGCTGTCCAGAAGACTGTAGTCAACTTTATGGACATTAAGACGTTCTTTTCCTGATCAAGAAGTGACCTGCTGAAGGGATCGGGGTCACAGAAGAATTTTGTGTATTTATTTTTGTGATTTGATATTTGTGTGATTTTTAAACTATTTGTATATATATATATTTTTAGATCACACTGGGTTTTAGAGGTAGGTATGGCATTTTTAGTAAATAAATGTCCACAGGAGCTCAATGAAGTGAAATGGACATTTTGCGGGAGGAACTTAGAAAGTTAAGAGTTAAGAATGAGAGGCTTATGGCTGCACCATCAACTTCCCTTCCCACTGATTTTCATTGCAGGGAGCCAGTGCTTCTGAGACCCCTTGCTATAGAGAGGTTGGTGTATGTACCACAAGAGAGGAAATGCCCCATGTTTGCAGGTGGGTCCAAATTTGTTGGTTCTCTGTCTCTAGAGGACTGGATAAAGGAGGCCCAGGTCAGTATTAGAGTTAGACGCATATCCCGTACTGATCGGGCCATTTTTCTTTATGATCATTTGGCAGGGGAGGCTTGACTGGAGATCAGATATAGACCTTAGTGTGATAAAAAAAAAATCCTGCTAAAATCTTTGCTATTTTACAAGAGTTATATGGGTGCTCTCAGTCTTATATAGGACTCCAGAAACAATTTTTTCAGAGGAAACTGAAAGAGGGGGATTCCCTTGGGGAGTATGTCCATGTCCTCATGTCTTCCATGGAGGCTGTATTGAGGCGTAACCCTGATAGTATGCCAAATTCTGATAGTATTCTTAGAGATCAGTTTGCTGAACATGTACAGGATAATATGTTGAGACGGGAACTAAAGAAATTAGTTCGAGAACACCCACATATCTCCCTCAAGTAGTAGTGGAGCAGGGCGAGTTAGTGATCGTTCATGCAAGACTTATGTGGACGTTGACGGTGACAGTAATGCCATTGGTGGGTTTCAAATTAATTCTGAGTTTAGTCAGTTACATGAGATAGTTCTTAATCATCAAAATCAGCTTGACGTACATATGAGAAATATGGGTCAGTGGTGACTTAGGAGGGGTTGGAACATGAATCCACCTAGTAATACTTGGTACCAGTACAATGAGAATTGGCAACCTATTTGCTTATGGTGTGGTCCATGCTGGCCATATAGCACAGCGTTGTGGTCAAGAGCAAGTATAAAAAACACATTCATTACCCTGTGAATCTAGTACAGTAACTTTAGGATCTAGACCTTGGCAGCCATCAGAAAACTGCCCTATGATGTGCAGAGTAACACATTAGATGGGGCAATCTTGGCTCAGTTTGTCCAACTGTTGTCCAGTGCTTAGTGGGTTGGTGTCCAGTGGTAAAAGTGAACATGGGTGGTGTGCTAGTGCCCTGCCTGCTGGACCACTATTACAGAGAGTTTCTTTAAGCGGACCTTCATGCCTTGGGGTAGGGGGAGGCTCTGTGATTGTGGTTGGTTATGCCTTAGAGCAGCTAACAGTTTGGACATACCCTATGTTGGGTATTTGGAGCTGGAAGTACAGGTGTTGGGGAAGTGTTTTCCTCATCGTGGGATATTGGTGGTTAAAGACCACCCAGGTTCTAGTGGGCAGAAAAAGGTCCATCCAGGGTTACTAGGGATGAATGTTATTAATGAGTCCTACTGGGAATTGTTCGATCAGCTGGTGCTTCATTGTTTTTGTCCCCTCATACATATCCCACCATCTTAGTGTGATTCCATAAAGATTCATATTAGGCAGTTGCTCGACATCCAGGTGATTTCGGGAGAGCAGTAGCACCTATTCTTCCTAGTAGTTCTGGTTCAGAAAAAGGACGGCAGCCTTTGTATGTTTGTGGATTACAGCAGTGAATGCCAAGACCCGTAAAGATGCTTATCCCTTGCCCAGAATATAGGAATCCCTGGATGTGCTTTGTGGCACTCGTCAGTTTTCTACTTTGGATCTTGCTAGCGGGTATAATCAGGTTCCGGTGGTCGAAGCAGATTGCTCTAAGACTGCTTTCTGCACACCTTTTGGATTATGTGAGTTCAACCGTATGCCCTTTGGGCTCTGCAGTGCACCAGGTACTTTCCAAAGATTGATGGAAAGAACATTCGGATACCAAAACTTTCACTCAATACTTCTGTATTTGGATGATGTTGTTGTGTTCTCCTCTAGAACAGCACCTCCAATGGTTGGAGCTGGTGTTTGAGCGATTGCAACAAAAGAAGCTTAAAATTAAACTTTCCAAGTGCCATTTCTTTCAAGAGAAGGTAAAGTGCCTGGGGCATGTGGTTTCCAAGAAGGGTGTGGCGACGGACCCGGAAAAGGTTGCTGTAGTGGTCACAACCTCATACTCTCACTGAGCTATGCTCATTTCTTGGTTACTTTCTAGTTACTATAGGAGATTTGTCAAGGGGTTTTCAAAGGTGGCTGCTCTTTTGCACCACCTGGTGGCCAAGCTTGCTGGAACCAATAAGTCTGGGAGGCGAGGTTCTCGTGCTATCTTGGAGCATCATTGGACTGAAGAACGTGAAGAGGGTTTTCAGCAATTGAAATCTATGCTGGTGACTACACCAGTGCTGGCTTATGCTAATTTCAGTAAGCCTTTTGTCGTGGAGACGGATGCCAGCCACAGTGGCCTTGGTGCATCCTATTCCATTCGCCAGCCGGGGTCTTAGACCAACTGAACGGAACATGCAAAATTACAGCAGCATGAAATTGGAGTTTTTAGCCCTTAAGTGGTCTCTCTCTGAGAAGTTTCATGAATATTTGCTTGGTAACCAATGCATTGTTTATGCAGTTAACAACCCTCTGAGCCACCTGCAAACTGCTCCCTCAGTGCAGAGGAACAGTGCTGGGAGGACAGCTTGCACTCTTTAACTTTACTGTTAAGTATAGATTAGGACAGGCCAATGGGAACGCTGATGAATTATCTAGCAGACACCCAAGGCAGTTGGAGGCAGGAGACTTTGAAGCTATTGCTAGAGGTATGAGCTTACCAATAGATATTCAATGCTTAACCACAGAACATTCCGTTTCCAGTCTTTTGCCAAAGATTTGCATTCTGAGGTCTAGAAGAGCCTGCATGATGACCAGGGTCACCTGTGTGGATCGGACCACCGAGCTGGTAAGAAGACACTGCTATTGGCCGTGGTTAGGAGCGGATGTAGAATGCTGGTGGTGTGAATGTGAACGCTGTGTCTTGTCAAAAGCTGTCCAGCCCTGAGTCCGCACATTCATGGGTAGTTTGTTAGCAACACGCCCCCTTGAAATAACGGCCATTGACTTTACAGTGCTTGAACCATCTAGTGATGGCAGAGAAAATGTGCTTGTACTAACCAATATGTTTTCTAAATACACCCAGGCCATTCCTACCAGGGACCAACGAGCAAGTACCGTTGCCAAGGTGCTCATTAACAAATGGTTTTATCGATTCGGAGTGCCCCAGTGGATGTATTCAGCTCAAGGCAGAAACTTTGAGAGTGCATTCATTAGTCAGCTTTGCCAGGTCTATGGCTGTTCAGAAGCCCTGAACAACCCCATACCACCCAAAAGGCAATGGACAATGTGAGTGCTTTAATCAAACACTTCATGATCTTTTGCACACTCTCCCACCAGAGAAAAAGTGCAGATGAACAGAGCATCTCCCACAGGTATTATTTGCTTACAATACTACATCACATCAGTCCACACGGAGGACCCCCTACCTTGTGATTTTTCCTTTCTCCCTGTTGGTTTTCTCTTAGGGTACAGATAAGGAAGAGTTGTGTGAGGGAAATACTGAAGACATTGTCAAAGAGCACCAAGAGTGTCTTCAGACAGTGTATCAGGACACTAAGTGTCACCCAGAAGCTAAAGGGTGAACAGCTGCAAAGTACGAGATTCTGCATTACTGGTTGGGCAACTGGTTCCTATAAAAAATCACAATGTACGGGGTCGACATAAAGTCCAAGATGTCTGGAGTCCAGAGTTTGTACAGAGTTTCCCGTGCACCAGATGATCAGGGGGCAGTCTACTCCATCAGCCCTGTTAATGGAACAGGCCTGGTCCGACAAGTACATCGCTCTGAGCTACGATTGGCTGTTCGGCAATCTACAGAGGAGATCTTAGAACTGGAGGGAGAAGACTTAAGGGAGAGTGGTACTGTTGGAGAGTCAGAGTCAGGAGAGCCATTCTGTTTGCTGTTTCAGACCCACTATATCAAGAGGTAGTATCCATACCTGCTCTACATGCCCCAGCTACTGATTTACCAGCAGAAAATGCAACTCTGCGATGGACCACTAGGAATACTGCAGGACAGCATCCAAATAGACAAAGATCGGTGATCCAGGCATTTGAGGTTCGGGACCATCAGGGGGAGTTGGGGACTGCTGTTCTCCCAGGGCTGGGTGGGGGTGACTGCTTTAATTCATTTATCTTCTCTTCCTATTTTCACCCATGGCAGGTTAGGTGAGAGAATCGCGCTGACAGGGCATCAATGCATAAAGGGAGGGGTAGAATTTAGCAGGTAGGACTACTGCTAACTAATACTTAATTGTGTCTTAATTGCATCCAATTTTCTTACGTTATAAAAAGCTGTGTTCATTTGGCTGCTCTTGACTGCAACGCTATTTTCTTGATCAGGACGGCCAGTCTACGTCCTTCTTTGTTAATCCTCCAGAGAAGGTAAACCCCACACCGTTTGCATTTCTCCTCAGTGTGCTCTTTAACATGTTAACCCTTAGTGGTCCATTTATTCAGCACTCATCAGGCATGTCAGGTCCAATTTATTTTCACACACGGTGTTTAATTTGTTTTTTTTTCAGAGTAAAACAGGTTCAAAAGGCATTGAATCGCAAAAAAAAAACTCAGTACTGTATCTACAGCCAAGCCCCACCCCTTGTTTTCTGTATTTTTCACACACCTCTTTATAGACATGCATAATGATAAATCCTTTCCTGATCATTCATTTTATCACTAAACTCCTCAGTAATGTCATCCAAGTCATTATTTTATTACTATAACATCTCAAAAAGCTCTGCAAATGTCTATGATATTCTTTGAGCCCTGGATGCAGAAGCAGCTACCTCCTTTGTTATGCCCGTGTTATCTCTGTAGTGGATGGGGCTATGAGAAACACCCTTTTTTCGTTTTTATTCGGCTCCTCACTCAGCCATTGAAAGGTTTTCTCGTTTTTTTCCAGAGAAAAAACAAGTAGAGACCTGAGTTTTACATCATAAAACAGAGGTCTCAAGGTCCGACATCGGACTGGAAATGAAAAATTGTAATGTCGGACCTGGTCCGAAATAGGACCGCAAAGGGTTACGTTTATTTTGCCGGTTGCTTGATGCATTTTGTTTTAACCTCTTCAGGGCGAGCAGGACAACTATCCCTTTGTGTGAGGCAACGGTAATTTAACTCGCTGAGGTAAAGGAATCTGGAAGTTGTTTTGTTTTTAATATAATTAAATATATTTTCGTGGAGTGCCTAATATTATGGTGTGCCTAATATTTTTTTTTTTAATTTTTATTGAGTTTTTTCAATAGTTCACACAGTACTAGACAAAGACAAATGGATAGTATGTAGAACACAGCTACATCTTAACATTGATGTAGTTCTGTCAAATTTTTTACAGACGAAAAAATTGTGTTTTTTAACACATATATATATATATATATATATATATTATATATATATTATATATAATATATAACTTTTATCCCCCCACCCCCACTGTTCTTTAAGTAAAGAAATTCAGTTCATGGGAGCATCATAACCATCGTTTATTTATGTATAATAATAATATATTATTATAAATCTGTGGGAAAAAACACCACAGAAGGAAAAAAATAAAATTAAAATAAATATAAACCACAATAATTAAAAAAAAAAAAAGAAAGAAACAAAATAAACCATTGTGTGCAGCCAGCAGCAACTAGAATGGGAGGTGACCTAATAGGGACTAAGGTAGCCCAACTTTCAGTTATGATCCCATCAGAAGACGCCCCATTGTCCAAAATTCAGTCTAAATGATAGGGAAGGGAGGGTCAGATTATCAAAGTAAGTTAAATATGGTTGCCAAGTTCTCAATGGAACCATGGAGTGTGTATTTTATTTTTCTAATTCAAGAAATTGCATAGTGTCCCTGATCCAGTGAACAAATGTGGGTGGGACAACTTGCTTCCAATTCAGAAGTATAAGGCATCTTGCCAGGAGAGTGGCAAAGGCCAGACAATTAGACTGAATTTTGGACAATGGGGCGTCTTCTGATGGGACACCAAAGAGAGCAATGAGAGGCGTAGGATTAATTTTAAACTGTGTAATCTGAGAGAAAGTCTCAAATACAGAAGACCAGAAGGGAACCAACCTGGGACATGTCCAGAACATATGTGTAAGAGTGTCAGGGGCCTGCTGGCACCTGTCACACATAGGGTCCAAATCTGGAAAGATCCTAGACAGCTTAGCTTTAGACATATGGCAGTTAAACGAGGCAGTCTTCCCAGCGACAGCGAGTGGAAGCGACAGCGAGTGGGAGAAGTACAGGCGTGGAAAAGTACAGAGCAGCTTCGAAGCAGTTTGAAAGCAGGTTGACAGCTGCAGAAGAAACTAAACTTCAAAAAAAAAAAAAAACCTCAACATGGTCTTCAAGCCTGTAATCTGTGATACCTGCTTGATGTGGGAAATCCGAGAAAACCCAGCGGAGCTAAACCAAGTGTGCGTAAAGTGCCGCGCGATCCAGGATTTGCATAAACTAGTAAGTATGCTAGAAATGGAGCTGGAGGAAGTGAGACAGCAACAGGATCTTGAGGAACTGGCACACCCACAATTCCTGGAAGTCTGCATCACCCCTAACAGACTGAAAGCCACCAGGGAGATAGAAGGTAAGAACAGCTGGGTTCAGGTAGGCAGAAGCAGGGAAAAAAAGAAACTTCGTCAAACACAACCACCAGAAATCAAAACAACCAACAGATTTGAGTCACTTCAGAATTGTGATGAGCAGAACCAACAACAAGAGAATGAAAGGAACAACATCCAGGATCCCAATGACAGTGGTGACCAGACAGCAAAAAGAAGGGAGGTCATGATTGTTGGGGACTCCATATTGAGAAACACAGCAAGTTCAGTTCGCAGTTTGGACCCCCTTACTACAACAGTGTGCTGCCTTCCAGGAGCCTCGGTCAAGCACATCACTGAGAACGTGGACAGGCTCCTAGAACGAACAGGAGACGACCCGGTAGTAGTCGTCCACATCGGTACAAACAACATTGGAAGAGACAGACCAAAATCCCTGCAAAATAAATTCAGAGAGCTAGGAAGGAAATTAAAAGAGAAAACCAAAACTGTGGTATTTTCTGGTATACTACCCGCACCTTGCAAAGGACCATATGGACAGCTGGAAATAATTAATCAAAACGCATGGCTGAAGACATGGTGCACACGGGAAGGCTTCACCTATCTTGATCATTGGACCACATTCTACAACGAGGACTATCTGTATAGACGGGATGGACTGCATTTAAATAACAAGGGAACCAGTCTACTCGGAGAAAAGATCCTCGAGCAGGTTCAGAAGCATTTAAACTAGAAAGGAAGGGGGGAGAAATCAACAAAAAAACAGAAGGGAGACCGCATCAAAACAAGAACAACAACTCAGGTAAGACAACCATTAAATGTATTTATCTAAATGCTAGAAGTACCAGAAACAAAATTCTAGAACTTGAAGCTACTGCACTAACAGGTAACTATGATGTGATAGGTGTTACAGAAACGTGGTTATCTGAGAGTGATGGGGACGAATATAATATTTGTGGGTATACACTGTATAGGAAAGACAGGCAGGACAGAAGAGGAGGAGGGGTAGCGCTATACATAAGAAACAGTCTTGAAGCCCAGGTGTTAAACCTGGACAAAGAAAATAAAACCAAATCAATATGGGTCAGAATAACAGACAAAAATTCAAAAGGCATAATAATAGGAGCATGCTATAGACCGCCAGATTCAGACGGTGAGCACAATAATCTGTTATACAATGACATTAGAAATGTGTGTAGCAAAGGAGAAGCCATACTAATGGGGGATTTCAACTTCCCCCAAATAAAATGGGAAAACCCGGTGGGTAGCGCGAAGGATGAAATAGAAATGGTGGAAATGACAAATGACTGCTTCCTAACACAATTTGTGAAGGCACCCACTAGAGGGGAGGCATGCCTTGATTTAGTCTTTTCAAATAACGAAGATAGAATAACTAAAACAGAGGTCAGAGAACCACTGGCAAACTCAGACCACAACATGGTCTCATTTGAAGTGTTTTTTAAATCCCCAAAAGTAAAGACTAAAGTTAAGGTTTACAATTTTAGAAAAGCAAACTATGAAGGCATGAAACAGAGACTAACAGAAGTAGATTGGAGTAAAATAGAGAAAACACCCACAGAAGAAGGATGGTTGTTCTTCAAAAATGTAGTACTAGAGGCGCAAAACAATTACATCCCTAAAGTAGACAAATCTAAATGTAAAACTAAATTGCCAAAATGGTTTAATAGATCAATTAAAAAAAATATTCAGCGAAAAAAGGCACTTTACAGAGCATTAAAAAAGGACCAAAAAGAAAGTACGCAGAAAGAGTACACGGAACTGCAAACGCAAGTCAAAAAGGAAGTTAGAAAGGCCAAGAGAGAAATAGAAATGAACATTGCTAAGGGAGCTAAAACCAATTCCAAAATGTTTTTCCAATATTACAACAGCAAGAGAACATTCAAAGAGGAGATTAAATGTTTAAGAGATACAAATGGCAAAATCGTAGAGGAAGAAAAAAAAATAGCAAATATGTTAAATGATTACTTTTCACAAGTTTTTACAAAGGAAGATACTGACAACATGCCCCACATGTCATCCAGTTCCTATCCAGTTTTAAATAACTTTAGCATAACTGAGGCAGAAGTGTTAAAGGGACTAGGAGCTCTTAAAATAAACAAATCCCCTGGGCCGGATGAGATCCTCCCAGTAGTACTCAAAGAAATGAAAGAAGTAATTTACAAACCGCTAACCAAGATCATGCAGCAGTCTCTTGACACAGGGGTGGTACCGACAGACTGGAAAATTGCAAACGTAATACCGATCCACAAAAAGGGAAACAAAACTGAACCAGGTAACTACAGACCAGTAAGCCTGACTTCTATTATATGCAAACTTATGGAAACTATAATAAGATCCAAAATGGAAAATTACCTATATGGTAACAGGGTCCTGGGAGACAGTCAACATGGTTTTAGGAAAGGGAGATCGTGCCTAACTAACTTGCTTGATTTTTTTGAGGATGCAACATCGATAATGGATAATTGCAAAGCATATGACATGGTTTATTTAGATTTCCAGAAAGCTTTTGACAAAGTCCCGCACAAAAGATTAATTCTCAAACTGAACGCAGTTGGGATTCAAGGAAACACATGTACATGGATTAGGGAGTGGTTAACATGTAGAAAACAGAAAGTACTGATTAGAGGAAAAACCTCAGAATGGAGTGTGGTAACCAGCGGTGTACCACAGGGATCAGTATTAGGTCCTCTGCTATTCCTAATCTACATTAATGATTTAGATTCTGGTATAGTAAGCAAACTTGTTAAATTTGCAGACGACACAAAAGTAGGAGGAGTGGCAAACACTGTTGCAGCAGCAAAGCTCATTCAAAATGATCTAGACAAGATTCAGAACTGGGCAGACACATGGCAAATGACATTTAATAGAGAAAAAGTGTAAGGTACTGCACGCAGGAAATAAAAATGTACATTATAAATATCATATGGGAGATATTGAAATTGGAGAAGGAATCTATGAAAAAGACCTAGGAGTTTTTGTTGACTCAGAAATGTCTTCATCTAGGCAATGTGGGGAAGCTATAAAAAAGGCTAACAAGATGCTCGGATACATTGTGAAAAGTGTTGAATTTAAATCAAGGGAAGTAATGTTAAAACTGTACAATGCACTAGTAAGACCTCATCATGAATATTGTGTGCAGTTCTGGTCACCTCGCTATAAAAAAGATATTGCTGCTCTAGAAAGAGTGCAAAGAAGAGCGACCAGAATTATTCCGGGCTTAAAAGGCATGTCATATGCAGACAGGCTAAAAGAATTGAATCTGTTCAGTCTTGAACAAAGAAGACTACGTGGCGACCTAATTCAAGCATTCAAAATTCTAAAAGGTATTGACAGTGTCGACCCAAGGGACTTTTTCAGCCTGAAAAAAGAAACAAGGACCAGGGGTCACAAATGGAGTTTAGAAAAAGGGGCATTCAGAACAGAAAATAGGAGACACTTTTTTACACAGAGAATTGTGAGGGTCTGGAATCAACTCCCCAGTAATGTTGTTGAAGCTGACACCCTGGGATCCTTCAAGAAGCTGCTTGATGAGATTTTGGGATCAATAAGCTACTAACAACCAAACGAGCAAGATGGGCCGAATGGCCTCCTCTCGTTTGTAAACTTTCTTATGTTCTTATGTTCTTATGTTTTATGTCAGGTGGCTGGGTGCTGATTGATGGTTAATTACTCTAATCAACCCCAGCCACCTGAACACAATAAACCCAGGCAGGTAGGGGAATTTAACCCTATAACTGCCAATTTATAAAGGGCAGAGCTCTGCACTGCCACAGTCTATATTTATGAAACCAGTGGGTTTTTTATTCAATACTTTCCTATTTTATAGGGTTTTTTCTCCTTGATTTTGTTTTTATTTAATTGTTTGTTTTTCTCCCTTCTGACTTTTCCCCAGTGCGTATACCATTGCTTTCTTATATGTTTATTCTCTCACTTTTGATATTGTACTTTCCAGTATTATCACTATTAATATTATGTATTTTATTATTACCCCTTTTTATTTCTCTTTCTTTCTCTCTCTCTTTAGACAAATGGGGATTAATAACTCTATGTAGTTTTGATTTGTTCTCGAAAAATGTGTTTGCAGAGCTATAGAACCGAGGAATTTATGTAGTTTCTGATGTGGGCTACTAGCAAGCTTTGTGCTCTTGATAGCAAATTATGCTTCGTTTGAGGAAGCATTTGTGGCTGGGGGGGTGGGAATTGTATCCTTGTTCTTTTTTTGGTTTTTTTGCTTCACTTTTTGTCATTGTAACTAAATTGTGCTCGGCCAAGCAGCAAGTTATTGGTAACACTTTCCTATTTTCTTTTTTTTTTGTTATTCTGCGATTGTTCCCTTCAATCAATCCAGTTTTATAAAATGATTAATCAAAGGTCTGGGGCTGGTGGGTGTTCTGTAAACTTCCCCAGCTGGAATGTCAAGGGGTTTAATCACCCTGTGAAATGTAATAGAGTCCTTACCCATCTACAACAACTTAAGACAGACATTGCATTTCTACAGGAAACCCATTTTCACACTTCTTACCACTTCAGGATTCAGAAGGGCTGGGTGGGGCAGCTATTTCATTCGAATTTTCATGGTAAAGCCTGGGGAGTGGCAATTTTACTGCACAAAACAATTCCTTTTGTAGCATCCCAAATTACCTCTGATCCGAATGGAAGATACTTTATGGTCACTGGCAAACTTTTTAATACCCAAGTTATTTTGGCTAATGTCTATGCACCCAACTGGGATGACAGCATTTTCATTACAATTTTTTTTTTCCTCCCTACCCTTGACTCACACCACCTGATTCTTGGGGGGGTTTTAACTGCTCCCTCAACCCTGCTCTTGACCGCTCTTCCAATAAGTCTACTTTTGTTTCTAAAACCACCTTAGCTATTAAATCTTTCCTTGATTCCTATGCAATCTCTGACCCTGGCATCTCCTAATTCCCTCTACAAAACTGTATTCATTAATTTCTCATTTCCACCATACTTACTCCCGGATTGACTATTTCTTTTTGGACAATAAATTACTCCCTTTTATCCATTCATGAACATATGACAGTATTGTCAATTCAGACTATGGTCCTCTTACCTTAAAGTTAACTTTTCCCAACCATTCTGCTACACGCCACCCTTGGAGATTCAACCCATTGTTACTTTCTGATTCTAACTTTGTTCAATTTATCACTTCTCAGACAGATCTTTTTTTGGAAACAAATGCTACCCAGGGATTTCTCCCTCCACTCTTTGGGAGATACTTAAGGCTTACCTACAAGGGTAAATAATATAATTTACTGCTCAAATTAACAAACACAGATCAGGGAGAATTTCAGAACTGGTGAATCTCATCTCACAAATAGATCAAGCTTATGTTAACTCCCCCACACCGGAACTTTACAAGGAGCGCCTAGCTTTTCAAAGTGAATTTTATCTCCTGTCTACGAAACAGGTAGAACATTTACTGTATAAAGCACACCATATACCATATGAGTATGGCGACAGGGCCAGTAAAGTCCTTGTCTATCATCTTCGGCAGTCGGTTGCTCCCCATCTAATTTCACAAATTCAATCACAATCTGGCCTGGTAAATGATCAAAAGGAAATAAACAATCAGTTTTATAACTTCTACTCTGCACTATATAAATCTGAATCACCTTCAGACCCTTCCTTAATAGATTCTTTCTTTAACAACCTTGACATTCCCTCTTTCGACTCTGATGCTAAGTTTTTATTAGAAAACTCCATCTCCGCTGATGAGATAACCATGACAATCAAATCCATGCAGAGTGGCAAATCCCCTGGCCCTGACGGCTTTCCCATAGAATTCTACAAAAAGTTTTTCCAACAGCTATTATCTATTCTAGCTTCTATGTTCTTGGACACTTTTAATTCTTCAGCTCTACTCCCAACTATCTGTCAAGCCTCATTTCTTACTATTAAGCCTGAGTCTGTCTTGCCCTCGATAATTTCCCCAGATCAAATTGGATTTATTTGTAACATGCATTCCTTTTTTACATCAGACATCTATTTAATATTATTTACACTTCTTCAACAACACTGGTGTCACTTGACGCTGAGAAAGCTTTTGATCGGGTTGAATGGGACTATCTTTTTAATAGGTTACAATGGTTTGACTTCGCCGCCTTCACTTCTTGGATTAAGTTGCTTTACTCATCCCCTCTTGCTTCTGTCCGAACCAATAGTACCCAGTCCAAACATTTTCCACTCCAACGTGGAACCAGGCAGGGGTGTCCACTTTCCCCTCTTTACATTTAGCTATTGAGGCGCTTGCTATAGCGCTCCGTGACAACCAGCAGGTGCAGGGTATAGTACGGGGAGGTCACATACAGAAGGTTTCCCTGTAAGCTGATGACCTGTTACTTTACATTTCTGATACTGCTGCCACTCTTCCCCATGCAATCTCCATTTTGGAACAGTTTCGGAAGTTCTCAGGATACAAATTGAACCTTGACAAAAGTTAACTTTTTCCCATTAATAAAGCTGCCAATCAATACCCGCTTCACACCTCACCATTTAAGATTGCTCATAATAACTTCACTTATCTTGGAATTTCAGTTACACGTGCCCATGAAAATCTTTTAAAATCTAATTTTACTTTTAGAATGTACAAAGCAGGACTTTATTCATTGGTCCAACATACTCTTTTCACTTGCCGGATGAATAAACTGTTAAAATGACTATACTCCCCAAATTTTTGTATATCTTTCAATGCAACTCAATCTTTATTCTTAAATTATTTTTCAATAAGCTAAATGAAGTGATCTCTTCCTTCATTTGGAACAAAAAAATCCCCTTGCATGCGCAAAGTTTTCCTTCAAAGACCAAAGACAATGTGGGGTATGGCATTATCTGATTATCAGATGTACTATCGGGCACCTCAATCTGCTATACTGGCGCCAGCCCCAATCACAAGAAACAACCCCAGCATGGCTACAAATGGAAGCTGATTCCTGAAAATTCTCATCCCTTCCTGCCTTACTGTGCTCATCTCTGCCTATGTCTGTTTTAAAGTACAGCCAGAATCCCATAGTAAGATACTCTCTCAGGATCTGGACTCAATTTAGAAAGCATTTTGGCTCGATGTCACTCTCTGTACTCTCCCCTATTGATGCTAACCACCTATTCCCTCCCTCTCTTACAGACTAGGCATTCCGTGTTTGGTACAGGAATGGGATTACAACCATTCAGGACCTATACAAAGGCAACATTTTTATGTCATCTGAACAGCTTGTAAATAAGTTTAATTTACTGCAGTCTCATTTTTTTCAATACCTGCAAGTTAGGCACTTCATACCTAATCAATTCAACCAATTTCCTTCACTTCCTCCAAAAACTGACACAGATTCTATACTTGGAATTCTACCAACTAACAGGGGTCTGATATCCCACATTTATTCTACTATCTTTCTTTTACACTATCCTTCCCTGTCTGTATTAAAAACTCTGTGGGAGCAAGATTTGGGCCTAACTTTACAAGATGACCAGTGGAAGGCTATTCTATCTCGGTGCACTCCTCATCGGTATGTGCCAGACATGGGCTTATACAATTTAAGATCATACATCGTATCCATATAAGAACATAAGAACATAAGAAAGTTTACAAACGAGAGGAGGCCATTCGGCCCATCTTGCTCGTTTGGTTGTTAGTAGCTTATTGATCCCAAAATCTCATCAAGCAGCTTCTTGAAGGATCCCAGGGTGTCAGCTTCAACAACATTACTGGGGAGTTGATTCCAGACCCTCACAATTCTCTGTGTAAAAAAGTGTCTCCTATTTTCTGTTCTGAATGCCCCTTTTTCTAAACTCCATTTGTGACCCCTGGTCCTTGTTTCTTTTTTCAGGCTGAAAAAGTCCCTTGGGTCGACACTGTCAATACCTTTTAGAATTTTGAATGCTTGAATTAGGTCGCCACGTAGTCTTCTTTGTTCAAGACTGAACAGATTCAATTCTTTTAGCCTGTCTGCATATGACATGCCTTTTAAGCCCGGAATAATTCTGGTCGCTCTTCTTTGCACTCTTTCTAGAGCAGCAATATCTTTTTTATAGCGAGGTGACCAGAACTGAACACAATATTCAAGATGAGGTCTTACTAGTGCATTGTACAGTTTTAACATTACTTCCCTTGATTTAAATTCAACACTTTTCACAATGTATCCGAGCATCTTGTTAGCCTTTTTTATAGCTTCCCCACATTGCCTAGATGAAGACATTTCTGAGTCAACAAAAACTCCTAGGTCTTTTTCATAGATTCCTTCTCCAATTTCATTATCTCCCATATGATATTTATAATGTACATTTTTATTTCCTGCGTGCAGTACCTTACACTTTTCTCTATTAAATGTCATTTGCCATGTGTCTGCCCAGTTCTGAATCTTGTCTAGATCATTTTGAATGACCTTTGCTGCTGCAACAGTGTTTGCCACTCCTCCTACTTTTGTGTCGTCTGCAAATTTAACAAGTTTGCTTACTATACCAGAATCTAAATCATTAATGTAGATTAGGAATAGCAGAGGACCTAATACTGATCCCTGTGGTACACCGCTGGTTACCACACTCCATTCTGAGGTTTTTCCTCTAATCAGTACTTTCTGTTTTCTACATGTTAACCACTCCCTAATCCATGTACATGTGTTTCCTTGAATCCCAACTGCGTTCAGTTTGAGAATTAATCTTTTGTGCAGGACTTTGTCAAAAGCTTTCTGGAAATCTAAATAAACCATGTCATATGCTTTGCAATTATCCATTATGGATGTTGCATCCTCAAAAAAATCAAGCAAGTTAGTTAGGCACGATCTCCCTTTCCTAAAACCATGTTGACTGTCTCCCAGTACCCTGTTACCATATAGGTAATTTTCCATTTTGGATCTTATTATAGTTTCCATAAGTTTGCATATAATAGAAGTCAAGCTTACTGGTCTGTAGTTACCTGGTTCAGTTTTGTTTCCCTTTTTGTGGATCGGTATTACGTTTGCAATTTTCCAGTCTGTCGGTACCACCCCTGTGTCAAGAGACTGCTGCATGATCTTGGTTAGCGGTTTGTAAATTACTTCTTACTAATTACTTCTTACTTTTAATTACTATTAAATGGAGGCCTCAGATTCCCATTAGGAGAGGAGGGAGCTGAGGAAGCAAGCTGGTGTTTGTGTTTGCTGTTTTTGGTTTTGTGTATTTTTTTATTATTTTCTCATCCAGTGAAGGCATTGCCCAGCCTGGAAACCTTTATTTTTGTAAGTTTTCTTTTGAATTTTGTTATTTGTTTTTAAATAAATGGGAAAGAAGAGCAGACGGCGGCAAAGGCAGAAAGAGATCCAGCAGCCGAAGAAATGTAAGCTGCTGCAACAACAGCCACCGCTGGAGGACCCGGCCAGCCTCTTCCCCTGGTGTTCCTGGTGTGGGAAGGAGGACCACCGCTGGAGGTCCTGCCCAGAAGTGCCACCGACAGACTGGTATGGACATTGTGAGGAGGACAGCCACAACTGGGCAGGATGCCGCTACAATCAGGCCCAGGAAGAGGAGCAGTTTTCACCCCGGGCATCAGGGGCCACCCCACTACCTCCAGCGTCATCACCTTCAC
Source organism: Polyodon spathula (assembly GCF_017654505.1). Lineage (NCBI taxonomy): Eukaryota > Metazoa > Chordata > Actinopteri > Acipenseriformes > Polyodontidae > Polyodon > Polyodon spathula. The sequence goes on from NC_054555.1 coordinate 15,763,380, forward strand.
CACCGTCCCAGGAGATCTGGGACTGGCTGATGCACCCTGAGGCAGACCTCTTCCACGACCTCCCTATAGTTATCAACACGCTGTGGTGTCGAGATGGGGAGAGGTGGGAAAAGTGGGAGGAACAACATCACCTGGCATCCTTCCCAAAGGTTGCCCTCATGGTCGTTAATTACCTGGCGGTAGACATGGGAGAAGCCCCAGTCATTCAAACAAAGAGGGTGGAGCCGCCATCCCAAGAGCCAGAGAGGGAGGAGCCGCCGTCCCGAGAGCCAGAGAGGGAGGAGCCACTGTCCCGAGAGCTACGCACAAGGGGGGTAAATGTGGCAGGGCAGGGCCCTGTTTGTAAATATTGTGGGGTGGTGATTTGGTGGTGGTTGGCAGGGATGGGGTTAATTTCCTATCCTTGCCAAAATATATGTGAGAATGTGGCTGGAGCTAATTGAATAATTGGTAATTAGGCTCCAGCCACATGCTACAAAAAAGGGGGAAATTACTTTGTTTGGTGGAGGTGTTTTTGGGGTGAATGTTACTGTGTTTGTTTGTTACGAAGTTCAGTGAAGGCTCTGCCCAGCCTGAACAGTTTTGTTTAAACTTTTGTTTTGGCCCTTGTGCCAGTTATTTTGTAAGTGTATTGCGTGTTGTTTGACATTTTTGTGGATTTAAGCAGCGCAGCAGCGTTTTCACTACAGTTTTATTGTTTCCGAGTCTCTGTCCTCCCGGCTATCCTACCACAGCATCCAATAATACTAAGCAGACAAACGCAGGTGAATACACACAATACAGGGATATACATGAGAGTTCGACAGTAGTTCATGTTTAATCAGAAAAAAGGCAGTTGTTAGGGTGTGGCAGGAAACGACGTTGCGGGGACCCAGACCAGAAGAAAGCACAACCAAAACAGAAGGTACGGTGCAGTGGCGCATGCACCGTTTTATTAATGAACCCAAAAAAATAAATAAAATATTTGAACAAAAATAAACACTTGCTCACAGAGCAGAATTAAAACAATTAAACAAAATAAATCATAAACTCTAAGGTCCGGCTGGGCACTAGCCTTCACGGATCCTTATTCTTTTTAAATATATCTCTCGCCTCTCGCTCTCTCGTTCTCCACTTCTGAACACCCCCCTTAACATGGAGGGCTGCCGGCTTTTTATACAGGTGACCGTCTCCCGATTAGCAATAAATTAATCACTTAATTAATTCGGGAGATGGCCACCTTCTGCACAGGTTTTAATTATTAGCATGGATGGGCTTCATCCACGCTGCAAAACAAAAATGCACGGCGGTTCGACCGTCAAATACATTTTAAAAATAATAAACAAATACAAAATAACAACACAGGGGCGGAGGGGGATAAACAAATAAACAAACAATATGATTCAACATCAGGGCTTTCCTACCGCCCTGCTACGTAGGGATATGCCCCGGTGTTACTGCAGCACCACCATCATTATAAGTAGTGGCTACTTTCAAATAGCAATAGCAAATATACACAAAAGTATGTAACTGTATGAGCTATGTAAAAAAGATACATTTCGAAACTAGAGCCCCCACCCCACTAAATTAAAACAGTAAACCCACTAAGCATTTAAAAAACATAGCTTAGTAGACATTGAAAGCAAAGAAAAAAGGGGGGTTGCAATTAAACGTAATTTTTGCAAGTTGAAATGTTTTTTTAATTTTTGCAAGTTGCATTGAAATCGGATTTTAAAAGACATTGCAACCCTATACTGCCTATATAGCAGAGGGAGAAGGAAAAAAAAAACTTCTCTTTCTCCCTCGTATTACAAACACATTTACTGCCCGGCTCAAGAACAAGACCGGTTCACTAGATTTATACTCTGTGTTAAGTTACCTGGCATGCCCATCAAGCAGGTGAGGAACCTGTTGTGGGCAGAATATTCTGTTTGACAAAGGTCATAGCATCTTCAGGATTTTCAAAGATGTGCTGGTTTCCATTAAACAAAATCTTGAAACGAGCAGGGGAAAAGCAAGCCATCAGGGAAATTGCTTAAAATGCGCTTAACTTCTCCATAAGCAGATCGCTTCCTTGCAATCTCGGGTTCAAAATCTGGGAAGACAAATTCATGTTTGCCCTGAAATCAGAGATGGTTGCTCTAGCAAGGTGGAGAATCTTCTCTTTCACTTCAAAGCTGTGGATGTGTATGATGAAAGGCCGCGGTCTCTCTCCAACTCGGGGTTTAGGTTGTAGCGATCGGTGTGCTCTGTCCAGTAGCGATGTGTCTTCTAGGCCAAGGATTTCCACCAAAGCTTTGGCAACGAATTGGCAACGTCCTTCCAAGCCTTCTGCAATCCCCACGAGAAGTATGTTATTTCACCGTGACCTTCCCTCTAAATCAATGCATTTGGCACGGAGGTTGGTCATCTCCTTAGATAGATTGCTTACTTTTATCTACAGTAAGTGTAGCGATGATGGCCAGTCTGTTGCAGCTTTCTCTAGGTCTCCGAGGCATTTGCTTTGAACATCGTCGGTGGTTTTCAAAGCAGAAACAGATGAACGCAGCTCTTCTCGGACAGCGACGATCTCCTCTCGAAGAGTTGAGGTCAGTACAATAAATTTTTAAGTGGCGGCCTGCTTCCAGAGATTTTATGGCAACCATAAGAGCTGCACCGCTCGCACCGTCCAGTTCAGCCGAACCGCCGCTCAACCCACTTGCAGATGGGGAGTTGGTATTAAAAGAAAGTGAGGGCGCACAGGCCTCCACAGGTGGATCTCTTTTGTTACGCGAGCCTGGCATTTCACGATATTTCAAAATCAGAAAAATGAAGTCCCAAATAAGCAGAAAACTAAATAAAAAAGGGTAAGATGAGAAATGTGTTTGCTGTTTTTTTTTTTTTTTAAATAATGAATATAGGATGTGGTCTGCGGAGCTCAAGAGAATTGTGTCTTCACATACCAGTGCTCAACCACAATTTGACAGCCACTGTTTCTTATATATGCTTTCTTTTTATATCTATTTTTTATAATTTCTCTTTCTTCTTAGTCAGTGATATTCAAACTCATTCAAAATCACAGCTACACTTCGGTTTCCCAAAAGGGCTACATTTGGTTACTTAAATCTGGTTAGTTATTTTTATTGCGTTAAAATGGCTGCTTTTTTAATTTAATTTTTTAATTTTACTGGCGCTTGGACATCTACCAGTGATTTGTCCCATTTTGGAAAGAAGTGCCCACCCATATGTTGTAATATCATCCCTATGACCTGAATTCAAAAGACCCATTTTATAAGAATTATTATTAAATGGGTAGAAACAATTGGCAAAAATACTAGATTCTGATTGGCTGAGACCTTCTCCCTAGCCATTAGATATCTGGTGATAACACAACAGTGCAGAACTTCTTTCTCTGACGCAGCCTCATCACAGTAAACAAAAGTAACTGTACACCTGGGCAAACAAAACCGCTCAAGTTAGTCAGTATGACAGCAATCCCTGAGATTAACTACAAAAGTTCAGCAGCTGAAAACACTGAAAAAGAAAAGAATAAATACAACAGAGGAAAACACCATGCGCCAGGCAAAATGGGCTATGAAAGTTTTCTGTGAGACTGGCTAACTGAAAAGAACATTGACATTGATTTAAAAACAAAACGTCACAAGCAGCAGCTCCATCTACTGGACAAAGCCCGGACAAGCATGTTGATACAATGAATGGCAACATACAGTTCAATATTTACAAAGCATAAACAAGAAACTATTACTGAAGCCCCAAAAAAGAAAATATCATGCAAAACAGTTTAAAATCAAATGTTTTATTGTTAAGCTAACAATTTTAGTTACTGTAGGACTATTTTTTTTTTTTTTCTCAGTGGATCGTTACACAAATAAAAATAATTAAAAATAAGTTTAAAGTCTTCTTTATTTATCAAGAACATCACACTCATAGACCCATTTAATAATAGCAATAATACAGTCCAGGGTCTGTGTGTTATCGTAAGATATCACCACTTCCTGGGGCAATGCACCACGTGAACCTGTCTTCCTTTGAAAAGCGATCTCCGTTCATCATTTAAAAATACTGTATCCCAATTAAATGAAGTGGCATCCCAATTAAATGACTGTGGCAGGGCAGAGCCCTGAATGTAAATAGTGTCTATGTTATGTGTTTTGGTGGTGGTTGGCAGGGATGGGGTTAATTCCTATCTCTGCCAAATACATGTGAGAATGTGTCTGTTCCTAAATTAGATAATTGGTGCTAATTGGGAACAGCCACAGAATATAAAATGGCATCTTGAAGCTTTGAATCTCCAGAGTTTGTAGTTTAAATGATAGACAAGTGTGTGTTGTAAAGAAACTGGTGTTTTGGGATATGGGGAAACAACTTGGTTGTCCTGTCTTAGTTTAGTCTAGGTCTCCAAATGGAGATAGGCTTTTGCTGTTTAGTTCATTTTGATTGTGTTGTGTATAATGAAAGTGTGCAAAAAGCATTTAAACTGCAACCTCCAGCCTGTGTAAGTGTTTTCCTACCGTACTCTGTCTTGACTGTCAGCCACTATACCACAACAATGTAAATATCGTTGGGAAGGACAGTTTCCCAGAGTTCTGTGCCTTTTAAGCAGCAAACCTGATTATCAGTGTCCCAATTAAGTGGCTCTGACTATACATTCAACCATCTTCTGTACTGGCCTCCATTTTTCAACACACTACTACACAATGTTTTCACAAGCCTTAGACCTTGGACAAAGACTCAACACGTGTATTATTCCTGTGTGGAAATATGCAAGTTTGTTCATTTAAGAACAGCAAAATCAATGTTCTCTACTCTGTGTTGTTGTCTGCCATGCAGAGAGCTGCTCATAGTCATTTAATCTGAGGAAATCCAACCCAAAAGAAGCCTTTTTACCACCTGGGATTTATTTATTTATTTTTTTACATAATTGCACATTAAGATTAATAGAAAACACAGGATATTACTGTAACAATCTGTGGCTTAGTGGACCATTGTTTGGGTCTCAGTTACCTAAGCAGATTAAACAATCAGTGTATCCTATAGAAATAGTACCTGTCCCCCGTTATAGAAATGTTTTCTCTTTTACCCGGGGTGCATGTACTGAAAATGCAATTAGTATTAAAACACAAGCAGGGAGTACACAGAAGAGTATTACACAAAACCCTTTATTTCAGCACCCTGATCATAGTGAGGCAGCTGTTGATGAGGGTAATAATAAAATTGAAATCCTTATTGCAAGTTGTAGGGACTGTTCTGGTAGATCTATCCACACTCAGGCTAATTTCCAATAATTTTATTAATTACAGCTACTCCTTTATCTCAGTGTAATAAAATACATGTAGCTCTACTTAACGTGCAGTCCCCATCTAACAAAGCTCTTTTAATTAGTGATCTCATCACTCGCTATAAACTTGGATTTTTATTTTTGACTGAGACCTGGCATAGTTTGGATGATAATACTTCTTTAATTGCAGCCTCACCATCTAGCTACACTTTTATCCAGCAAGCACATGCTGTAGGGTGGGAAGGTGGACTAGCTAGCATTTTCCTTGATATCTACAATTGTAAACAGAATAGTTTTGGGGAATTTTTATCCTTTGAATCTTTATCCTTCATACTTGATAGTCGACTCCCTGTACTTATGATAAATATCTATCGCCCACCTAAACCAGCACAATCTTTCTTACCAGAATTTTCAGAATTCATATCTATAATTTCCACTAAATATGATAGGATTCTTATACTTGAAGATTTTAATTTGCACACTGATATTATATCTGATTCGACAGCTATGGACTTTTTAAGTCTATTAGATTCTTTTGAGTTTACTCAGCGTGTAACAGGGCCTACACATAACCACGGTCATACTTTAGATTTAGTCATATCTCGAGGACTAGAAATTATCATGTCCCCAACTATAGACCCTGCATTATCAGAACATTTCTTAATTTCATTTGAGGCTATATTGCCTCAATGTAAAAAGACTGTAGTGAGTTCTGTTAAAAGGCGCATTATAAATCCTGCAGTTGTTCAAAAGTTTTCTGAAGTAGTTAGTCTATGTCCACCCATCTCAACAAGTTCTCTATCAGCTGATGAGGTAGTAGACAGATAAAACCATCAACTAAAAAGTGCTCTTGATATTGTGGCTCCAGTAAAAATGAAAACAGTCTCTGTAAAACATAGGACACCGTGGATGAATAATGATATACATCAAATAAAAAGAAATTGTGGCAAAGCAGAGTGGAAATGGAGAGATACAAAACTACAAATACATTACGATATTTTAAAGCACTCTCTATCAAAGTATACTGCAGCATTAATGGGAGCAAGAAGTGCTTACTTCTCCAGTCTTATTGCAGAAAATAAGAACAATGCTAGAGTCCTTTTCTCAACTATTGATAGATTAGTAAACCCATCTCCTTTACCTGAATATTGCATTGTGGCCTCACCGATCCAGTGTGAAGAATTCCGTAATTATTTTGATGGAAAAATAATTAGTATTAAGGATCAAATTCAACAAAATGATTCTGTCTGCCACCAAAAACAATCTAAACAGAATTACATTACTTTTCTCTGATTAACTTACAAGACTTAAATAAAATAGTTATGCACATTAAATCGTCTACGTGTCTTTTGGATCCTATACCAACCAATCTCTTGAAGGAGGTGTAGTAAGCTGTACAATGATGTCCTTGATATAGTTAATAGCGCTTTGTCATGAGGAAGGTTTCCTTCTTCTTTAAAAACCGCCTTAGTGAAACCTTTACTTAAGAAATCAAATCTGGATAGTTCAGTTCTAAGTAATTTTAAACATTCAATCTCAAACCTTCCTTTTTTATCAAAGGTACTAGAAAAAGTCATTTTTAAACAAATTAATAGTTTCCTTGGAAATAATAACATCTTCGAGAAATTTCAGTCAGGATTTTGCACTAAAAAGATCCTCGAGCAGGTTCGGAAGCATTTAAACTAGAAAGGAAGGGGGGAGAAATCAACAAAAACACAGAAGGGAGACCGCATCAAAACAAGAACAACAACTCAGGTAAGACAACCATTAAATGTATTTATCTAAATGCTAGAAGTATCAGAAACAAAATTCTAGAACTTGAAGCTACTGCACTAACAGGTAACTATGATGTGATAGGTGTTACAGAAACGTGGTTATCTGAGAGTGATGGGGACGAATATAATATTTGTGGGTATACACTGTATAGGAAAGACAGGCAGGACAGAAGAGGAGGAGGGGTAGCGCTATACATAAGAAATAGTCTTGAAGCCCAGGTGTTAAACCTGGACAAAAGAAAATAAAACCGAATCAATATGGGTCAGAATAACAGACAAAAATTCAAAGGGCATAATAATAGGAGCATGCTATAGACCGCCAGATTCAGACGGTGAGCACAATAATCTGTTATACAATGACATTAGAAATGTGTGTAGCAAAGGAGAAGCCATACTAATGGGGGATTTCAACTTCCCCCAAATAAAATGGGAAAACCCTGTGGGTAGCGCAAAGGATGAAATAGAAATGGTGGAAATGACAAATGACTGCTTCCTAACATTGACTGCTTCCTAACACAATTTGTGAAGGCACCGACTAGAGGGGAGGCATGCCTTGATTTAGTCTTTTCAAATAACGAAGATAGAATAACTAAAACAGAGGTCAGAGAACCACTGGCAAACTCAGACCACAACATGGTCTCATTTGAAGTGTTTTTTAAATCCCCAAAAGTAAAGACTAAAGCTAAGGTTTACAATTTTAGAAAAGCAAACTATGAAGGTATGAAACAGAGACTAACAGAAGTAGATTGGAGTAAAATAGAGAAAACACCCACAGAAGAAGGATGGTTGTTCTTCAAAAATGTAGTACTAGAGGAGCAAAACAATTATATCCCTAAAGTAAAATCTAAATGTAAAACTAAATTGCCAAAATGGTTTAATAGATCAATTAAAAAAAATATTCAGCGAAAAAAGGCACTTTACAGAGCATTAAAAAAGGACCAAAAAGAAAGTACGCAGAAAGAGTACACAGAACTGCAAACGCAAGTCAAAAAGGAAGTTAGAAAGGCCAAGAGAGAAATAGAAATGAACATTGCTAAGGGAGCTAAAACCAATTCCAAAATGTTTTTCCAATATTACAACAGCAAGAGAACATTCAAAGAGGAGATTAAATGTTTAAGAGATACAAATGGCAAAATCGTAGAGGAAGAAAAAAAAAATAGCAAATATGTTAAATGATTACTTTTCACAAGTTTTTACAAAGGAAGATACTGACAACATGCCCCACATGTCATCCAGTTCCTATCCAGTTTTAAATAACTTTAGCATAACTGAGGCAGAAGTGTTAAAGGGACTAGGAGCTCTTAAAATAAACAAATCCCCTGGGCCGGATGAGATCCTCCCAGTAGTACTCAAAGAAATGAAAGAAGTAATTTACAAACCGCTAACCAAGATCATGCAGCAGTCTCTTGACACAGGGGTGGTACCGACAGACTGGAAAATTGCAAACGTAATACCGATCCACAAAAAGGGAAACAAAACTGAACCAGGTAACTACAGACCAGTAAGCCTGACTTCTATTATATGCAAACTTATGGAAACTATAATAAGATCCAAAATGGAAAATTACCTATATGGTAACAGGGTACTGGGAGACAGTCAACATGGTTTTAGGAAAGGGAGATCGTGCCTAACTAACTTGCTTGATTTTTTTGAGGATGCAACATCGATAATGGATAATTGCAAAGCATATGACATGGTTTATTTAGATTTCCAGAAAGCTTTTGACAAAGTCCCGCACAAAAGATTAATTCTCAAACTGAACGCAGTTGGGATTCAAGGAAACACATGTACATGGATTAGGGAGTGGTTAACATGTAGAAAACAGAAAGTACTGATTAGAGGAAAAACCTCAGAATGGAGTGTGGTAACCAGCGGTGTACCACAGGGATCAGTATTAGGTCCTCTGCTATTCCTAATCTACATTAATGATTTAGATTCTGGTATAGTAAGCAAACTTGTTAAATTTGCAGACGACACAAAAGTAGGAGGAGTGGCAAACACTGTTGCAGCAGCAAAGGTCATTCAAAATGATCTAGACAAGATTCAGAACTGGGCAGACACATGGCAAATGACATTTAATAGAGAAAAGTGTAAGGTACTGCACGCAGGAAATAAAAATGTACATTATAAATATCATATGGGAGATATTGAAATTGGAGAAGGAATCTATGAAAAAGACCTAGGAGTTTTTGTTGCCTCAGAAATGTCTTCATCTAGACAATGTGGGGAAGCTATAAAAAAGGCTAACAAGATGCTCGGATACATTGTGAAAAGTGTTGAATTTAAATCAAGGGAAGTAATGTTAAAACTGTACAATGCACTTGTAAGACCTCATCTTGAATATTGTGTTCAGTTCTGGTCACCTCGCTATAAAAAAGATATTGCTGCTCTAGAAAGAGTGCAAAGAAGAGCGACCAGAATTATTCCGGGCTTAAAAGGCATGTCATATGCAGACAGGCTAAAAGAATTGAATCTGTTCAGTCTTGAACAAAGAAGACTACGTGGCGACCTAATTTAAGCATTCAAAATTCTAAAAGGTATTGACAGTGTCGACCCAAGGGACTTTTTCAGCCTGAAAAAAGAAACAAGGACCAGGGGTCACAAATGGAGTTTAGAAAAAGGGGCATTCAGAACAGAAAATAGGAGACACTTTTTTACACAGAGAATTGTGAGGGTCTGGAATCAACTTCCCAGTAATGTTGTTGAAGCTGACACCCTGGGATCCTTCAAGAAGCTGCTTGATGAGATTTTGGGATCAATAAGCTACTAACAACCAAACGAGCAAGATGGGCCGAATGGCCTCCTCTCGTTTGTAAACTTTCTTATGTTCTTAACCATAGCACTGAGGCTGCACTTGTCAAAGTGGTCAATGATCTATGTATAGGTACAGATTATAAGTGTTTATCTGTACTGATCCTTTTAGATCTGAATGCTACTTTTGATACTGTGGATCACAAGATTTTAATTAATCGTCTTAGAGAATGGGTGGGCCTTTCTGGTAGTGTCCTAAACTGGTTCATATCCTATTTAATGAATAGACAGTATTTTGTTACTTTAGGAGAATCTACATCTGGACTAGCTAATATTTTCTGTTCTGTTTATTTATTAAATGCTGAGCGAAACCATTCGCTCAGCTCCACCAAACTCCACCTCTCTCTGTCATTTATTTCCTGTTTCTGGTCTGACGTCACCCACTGCAGCCATCTTTGTGACACGTGGTGTCAGAACCGGGACTACCAGCGCCTCCTAGATGCAGACCAGAGCAGGAACCGCAGTTTTTGGAAAAAATAAATAAATAAATTTGGATTATGAAAAAAATTTTTAAAAAATAAATAAAATGGGATGGAAGGAGGAAAAAGAGGTGAAGGACAGGGAGGAGGAGTGTCGCCTAAGCGCCAGACATCCACGGCGATTTAACAAACCATTGCTGGGGTGCCTCCACTGCAACCAGAACCATCTGTTCGCCAACTGTCCCTTCCGCCACTATGAGGAGGAGGAGGAGGAATCGGCTCAAGAGAGGAAGGTGGGGAGAAGGAGAAGGGGAGAGGAAAGCTGCAACAGCAAGAGAAGGTCGGGGATGATGGCTTGAAAGCCTTTTTCCAGTGCCTCGCGGCAGAGTTGTGCCCCGGCTGTGGGGTATATGGGCACACGTTGGCCCTATGCCCCTCGCAATATGCAGAGGGGGAACTAATGCCCAAGTGGGAGGAGCCCGTGCGTCCAGCACCCAGACGGGGGGACCGTGAGCGTCCAGCGCCCAGACGGGGGGACCGTGAGCGTCCAGTGCCCAGATGGGGGGACCACAGGAATACAAAGCCCGAGGGACAGCTGCTTCCACCTCCGCCAGCAGAGGAAAAATGCTTGCTGTTTCCACCACTACCAGCAGGGGAAGAATGCATGCTGGTTTCGCCCCGAGAGGAAGAGCCGCACCAGTCCCCTGCAAGAGAGAGAGAACATAAGAACATAAGAACATAAGAACATAAGAAAGTTTACAAACGAGAGGAGGCCATTCGGCCCATCTTGCTCATTTGGTTGTTAGTAGCTTATTGATCCCAAAATCTCATCAAGCAGCTTCTTGAAGGATCCCAGGGTGTCAGCTTCAACAACATTACTGGGGAGTTGATTCCAGACCCTCACAATTCTCTGTGTAAAAAAGTGTCTCCTATTTTCTGTTCTGAATGCCCCTTTTTCTAAACTCCATTTGTGACCCCTGGTCCTTGTTTCTTTTTTCAGGCTGAAAAAGTCCCTTGGGTCGACACTGTCAATACCTTTTAGAATTTTGAATGCTTGAATTAGGTCGCCACGTAGTCTTCTTTGTTCAAGACTGAACAGATTCAATTCTTTTAGCCTGTCTGCATATGACATGCCTTTTAAGCCCGGAATAATTCTGGTCGCTCTTCTTTGCACTCTTTCTAGAGCAGCAATATCTTTTTTATAGCGAGGTGACCAGAACTGAACACAATATTCAAGATGAGGTCTTACTAGTGCATTGTACAGTTTTAACATTACTTCCCTTGATTTAAATTCAACACTTTTCACAATGTATCCGAGCATCTTGTTAGCCTTTTTTATAGCTTCCCCACATTGTCTAGATGAAGACATTTCTGAGTCAACAAAAACTCCTAGGTCTTTTTCATAGATTCCTTCTCCAATTTCAATATCTCCCATATGATATTTATAATGTACATTTTTATTTCCTGCGTGCAGTACCTTACACTTTTCTCTATTAAATGTCATTTGCCATGTGTCTGCCCAGTTCTGAATCTTGTCTAGATCATTTTGAATGACCTTTGCTGCTGCAACAGTGTTTGCCACTCCTCCTACTTTTGTGTCGTCTGCAAATTTAACAAGTTTGCTTACTATACCAGAATCTAAATCATTAATGTAGATTAGGAATAGCAGAGGACCTAATATTGATCCCTGTGGTACACCGCTGGTTACCACACTCCATTCTGAGGTTTTTCCTCTAATCAGTACTTTCTGTTTTCTACATGTTAACCACTCCCTAATCCATGTACATGTGTTTCCTTGAATCCCAACTGCGTTCAGTTTGAGAATTAATCTTTTGTGCGGGACTTTGTCAAAAGCTTTCTGGAAATCTAAATAAACCATGTCATATGCTTTGCAATTATCCATTATCGATGTTGCATCCTCAAAAAAATCAAGCAAGTTAGTTAGGCACGATCTCCCTTTCCTAAAACCATGTTGACTGTCTCCCAGTACCCTGTTACCATATAGGTAATTTTCCATTTTGGATCTTATTATAGTTTCCATAAGTTTGCATATAATAGAAGTCAGGCTTACTGGTCTGTAGTTACCTGGTTCAGTTTTGTTTCCCTTTTTGTGGATCGGTATTACGTTTGCAATTTTCCAGTCTGTCGGTACCACCCCTGTGTCAAGAGACTGCTGCATGATCTTGGTTAGCGGTTTGTAAATTACTTCTTTCATTTCTTTGAGTACTACTGGGAGGATCTCATCCGGCCCAGGGGATTTGTTTATTTTAAGAGCTCCTAGTCCCTTTAACACTTCTGCCTCAGTTATGCTAAAGTTATTTAAAACTGGATAGGAACTGGATGACATGTGGGGCATGTTGTCAGTATCTTCCTTTGTAAAAACTTGTGAAAAGTAATCATTTAATATATTTGCTATTTTTTTTTCTTCCTCTACGATTTTGCCATTTGTATCTCTTAAACATTTAATCTCCTCTTTGAATGTTCTCTTGCTGTTGTAATATTGGAAAACCATTTTGGAATTGGTTTTAGCTCCCTTAGCAATGTTCATTTCTATTTCTCTCTTGACCTTTCTAACTTCCTTTTTGACTTGCGTTTGCAGTTCTGTGTACTCTTTCTGCGTACTTTTTTTTGGTCCTTTTTTAATGCTCTGTAAAGTGCCTTTTTTCGCTGAATATTTTTTTAAATTGATCTATTAAACCATTTCGGCAATTTAGTTTTACATTTAGATTTGTCTACTTTAGGGATGTAGTTGTTTTGCACCTCTAGTACAATTTTTTTTTTTAAAAACCAGCCTTTTACTGTGGATGTTTACTCTATTTTACTCCAATCTACTTCTGTTAGTCTCTGTTTCATACCTTCATAGTTTGCTTTTCTGAAATGTAAACCTTAACTTTAGTCATTACTTTGGAGGTTTTAAAAAACACTTCAAATGAGACCATGTTGTGGTCTGAGTTTGCTTGTGGTTCTCTGACCTCTGTTTTAGTTATTCTGTCTTCGTTATTTGAAAAGACTAAATCAAGGCATGCCTCCCCTCTAGTCGGTGCCTTGACAAATTGTGTTAGGAAGCAGTCATTTGTCATTTCCACCATTTCTATTTCATCCTTCGTGCTACCCATCGGGTTTTCCCATTTTATATGGGGGAAGTTGAAATCCCCCATCAGTATGGCTTCTCCTTTGCTACACGCATTTCTAATGTCATTGTATAACAGATTATTTTGCTCACCGTCTGAATCTGGCGGTCTATAGCATGCTCCTATTATTATGCCCTTTGAATTTTTGTCCGTTATTCTGACCCATATTGATTCGGCTTTATTTTCTTTGTCCAGGTTTAACACCTGGGCTTCAAGACTGTTTCTTATGTATAGCGCGACCCCTCCTCCTCTTCTGTCCTGCCTGTCTTTCCTATACAGTGTATACCCACAAATATTATATTCGTCCCCATCACTCTCAGACAACCAAGTTTCTGTAACACCTATCACGTCATAGTTACCTGTTAGTGCAGTAGCTTCAAGTTCTAAAATTTTGTTTCTGATACTTCTAGCATTTAGATAAACACATTTAATGGTTTTCTTACCTGAGTTGTTGTCCTTTTTTTGATGCGGTCTCCCTTCTGTTTTTTTGTTGATTTCTCCCACCTTTCTTTCTAGTTTAAATGCTTCTGAACCTGCTCGAAGATCTTTTCTCCAAGTAGACTGGTTCTCTTTTTATTTAAGTGCAGTCCGTCCCTTCTATACAGATAGTCCTCGTTGTAGAATGTGGTCCAATGATCAAAATAGGTGAAGCCTTCCCATGTGCATCACGTCTTCAGCCATGCGTTTAGATTAATTATTTCTAGCTGTCCATATGGTCCTTTGCAAGGGGCCGGCAGTATCCCAGAAAATACCACAGTTTTGGTCTTGTCTTTTAATTTCCTTCCTAGCTCTCTGAATTTGTTTTGCATGGATTTTGGTATGTCTCTTCCATGAGGTCGAATTTGTTTTGTCTCCTGCTTTTTCTGTGTCTAAGTGGTGAGAGTTTTTCTTGCCTTGGAGCATTTATGGAGATCACACTTTCCCCTCAAACGTGATGCCAAATGATCACTGGGGTATTAATAAGGCTGGAGATGAAGTGTTTTGAAGTGAACAGGATTATAATAACACAGCTTTTTAAGTGAATTACAGCAACTAAGATATCAAGGGTTGTTATGGAAACAAACACAACCTGCTTGGCGTTTGAAATTGGAGGGGGAAGGGTACCTGTATCACCTATCTGGTGTTCAGTATTGATGCTGTGAAGTTGACACAGTGCACCCCCTTTTATATGCTCTAGTCTGGAGTCATAGTTACAAGACTGTGCTATTTGTGTACCCATAACACAAATGAGTGCAGTGGAATGGCATTATGGAGCAAATGGGAGCCATGACCCTGACGTATTATAACTTGTTCTGCTGTATAAAGGAATGGCTTGTATAGGAAGGAACTGGATATGTTTTACACAATGGCGTGAAGTTGAGATGCCATCACTTCCTAGATCTCAAGTGTTTTCCATGCTGCACTTCCCGTTGAAGGCACTAGTAATGAACATTCAAAATGTTTACCATGTATTTTCTTTAAAGGAATTCAAAATCCCAGAATCTTCACGCATTGATTTGTCTTGAGCACCAATCACAGCTTTACTTAATTTCAATGTCAACTTAGTTCTTTCATGCTCCTGAAGTTGACCAGACGTGTACCATTGAAGTATCTGCAAGAAGCGATCAATACATTTTTATCACATACAGCTTTAAATAAAATTAGCTTAAAAATAATCCAATTTACCTTCTATAGTTGCATTATATAGGAAAATATTACACCTACTAAATGATGGCATTGTATATAAGGCAAGGTTTACTGGAATTATTTTGTAAGCACCGTGCACTTTAATAAGGGAGAGAGGAAAGTCCAGGCCAGTGACACTAGCTACAGTCGGGCACATTGCCAGCCCAGCCACCAAAGCTAGACTGAACACCACCTGCCTTTATCAAGGAGGCACTGGTGGCTTTGTAAAGTGGACCAATACCTATGGGCTAGGTTGAGCAGCAAACTCATTTCACTTGTGACCTGAGCGGAATTTGAAACTAGAAAAAGAAACTAACAGTTTATTTGATAATCAAATAATACACGTATAAAAGAAGCAAGCCCTTACAGAACAGTCCCCTGAACTTATATATGCATTTAATTACAGTAGGTGAGGATAAACTGTAAAGTGTATTTACATTACTGTAACATTGAGCTCCATGTAAGAAAGCTTAAGTAATTGGTCATTATAAAGAATACAGTTGTGTGTTGGTTTAACATTCAATTGCCAGAATTCCAAGCTGTAGCTATTGGTGGAATGCCAATGCAGACCCAGTCCATGGCATGTCTGTGTGTGACTGTGTGTGTGGGTGTCTACTGACTTATTGTCAGTACTAGAAGGAATGAGTCCTGTCTAGTTTCATTAGGAGCCTCAGTCTCTCCTTGTGGGAGGGTGCTCATCAGGAGTCCTGGTCTCCCCTCGTGGGAGGGTGCTCATCAGGAGCCCCTGTCTCTCTCTGTGGGAGGGTGCTCATCAGGAGACCTAGTCTCTCTCTGTGGGAGGGTGCTCATCAGGAGACCTAGTCTCTCTCTGTGGGAGGGTGCTCATCAGGAGCCCCTGTCTCTCCCTGTGGGAGGATGCTCATCAGGAGTCCTGGTCTCCCCTCGTGGGAGGGTGCTGATCAGGAGCCCCTGTCTCTCTCTGTGGGAGGGTGCTCATCAGGAGTCCTGGTCTCCCCTCGTGGGAGGGTGCTCATCAGGAGCCCCTGTCTCTCCCTGTGGGAGGATGCTCATCAGGAGACCTAGTCTCTCTCTGTGGGAGGGTGCTCATCAGGAGCCACCGGGCTGCCTCATTTGCTATAGCTGCACTAACAGGCGAGACCAATAGGCCGACATATTGCGGCAATGTTAGTTGTAACGAAAGAATAATGAAATCTCTTTTATATTTTGTTTCCTTATTGAAATGTCAATGTCTGTCCTCGGAGTAGCATTTATTTAACATGTTGATTCTGTTTAAATGTTTTAACACTGGGACGCAAGCATCAAGGTTTTTGGTCTATATCCCAGGCTAGTTCTGTTTCCAATCAAGCTGTTGAAGATGGTGGGCAGAGAAGTCTGTAAGTACTGATCCACAAAAAGAGTGGCAAAGATATCCCACAGACTTGTCTATAAGCTGTGACAACTCCACAGGAGGTCATGCCCAGTTGTACAGAACACACTGAATGGGTGCCAGCACTGACAACACTTCTTTACCAAACATATTATTGTTTTATTTGTTGTATTTACTGATTGTAAAAAACTGTATTGCAAATCATGGCATTGAAATTTAATGACATTGTAGCAACAATGTAAACAGATCAACAAAACTCAGTTCATACAGCATGTCTGCAATACATATGCAGTAAATGACTGCCTTGCTGAATACAATAGACTAACCTGCTAACTGAAGCTAATGGCATCTCAATGAAAGTAGCTTACGGGTTTGTGCACTGAGACGGCAGGTACAACGTCCTTTTGGATCTGAGTGCTTTTTTCTATTTTTTGTGCATTACTCCTGTCAGTCGGTGGTTTTGACATTAACGTGATATCAGCTTGAGAACTAAACACAAAACAAGCAGCACAGAACGAACCATCAGTACTCACACTGCACTGCAATGTTGGATTAGTTAGGATGTCCGTACAGGTGCCTGCAATACGTTTTAGCATCATTGCTTTTATTTTAGCTGTAAACACAACTGGCATTCAAATTAGGTCTACACATAGTACTGTAATTTTGCAGACACAAGTACACATCCACCTGGCTCGTGGTGTTCAATGCTGTAGACACAAGTGCACATCCACCTGACTCAGAGTTTCTATGTTTCAGACACAAGTGCACATCCACCTGGCTCGTGGATTTTCAATGCTATAGACACAAGTGCACATCCACCTGACTCAGCGTTTCAATGTTTCAGACACAAGTACGTATCCACCAGGCTTGTGGAGTTTCAATGTTGCAGACTATAGAATCACGTTGTCTCGCAAGCCAGCATACATACTGTAGCTATAATAATGCAAGAACACAGGCATTGAATTACCTGTTTCAACTACACAGATCAGGATTCTTCCCATAGGCCACCACTCATCTCAGCCCATTGAATTGAATGGAAAGGCAAGGGCTGGACGCAAGCCAGCAAACCATACGGTTCAAAGACCAACATCTTCTCATTGCACTAAAGAGTACGCTCTGCAGTCCATAGTTAAGTACATGTCTTTTGGTCATTATTATTAACGTTGGCCGGTACGAGGAGATTCACTACTATATCTCTCTGGGATGTTTGCTTTGCCATTCATTGTGCTTTATTACACTTTGCTATGCTTTTACTATGGTAAAGTTTTAAAAGGGCTAGCATGAAATATTTAATTTGTTTTTAACTGAAGAACTTCCATCTCCTCTTTTCACTTCCTATGATGCTTTTAGGGTTTAGGGTACGTAGGCTGTGTGTTTACGTATGCCTGTCAGCAAGCCTGAATCCAGACAGCTAAATGATTGATTATCTGAAAACACAGTGTGTGCTAATGCTTCTACACTACCATATACAAATAATCAGACAACAAACATCCAGGGGGATTTCATGAATACCAAACCATATTTAATTAATCAAAACAGACTTTAAAAAACAGTCTCACAAGTGAAAGCTTCGTGAACACAGTATTTCATATGCATGGCATATACAGTGCCAATAGAAAGTCTACACCCCTTGAACTTTTTGCACATTTTGTTGTGTTAGTTTCATGCATTTAAATGAGGATTTTCCACTTATCCACACACCATACTACACATTGTTAAGGGGACAAAAGTTTTTATTGAGAAAAAAAAAAATATATTAAAAATACAAAACTGAAAGATCATATTTGGATAAGTCTCAGCCCCCCTGAGTTAACACTTGGAGGAAGCACCTTTGGCAGCAATTACAGCTGTGAGTCTGTTGGGGGAGGTCTCTACCAACTTTGCACATGTAGATTTGGCAATATTTGACCATTTGTCTTTATAAAACTGTTCAAGCTCTGTCTAGTTCCTTGGGGAGCATTGATGGACCGCAATCTTCAAGTCATTTCACAAATATTCTATTGGATTTAGGTCGGCTCTGACTGGGCCACTCAAGGACATTTACCTTTTTGTTCCTTAGCTACTCCAGTGTAGCTTTGGCTGTGTGCTTTGGGTCGTTGTCATGCTGAAAGGTGAACTTTCATCCCAGTCTCAGCTTTCTTGCAGGGGGCAGCAGGTTTTCCTCAAGGACTTCTCTGTACTTTGCTCCATTCATTTTCCCTTCAATCCTGACAAGTGCCCCAGTCCCTGCCAATCACATCCCCATAGCATGATGCTGCCACCACCATGCTTCACAGTAGGGATGGTGTTCTTTGGGTGATGCGCTGTGTTGGGTTTGCGCCAAACATAACGCTTTGCATTTAGGCCAAAAAGTTCCATTTTAGTTTTGTCAGACAAGACTTTTTGCCACATGGCTACAGAATCTCCGGTGTTTTTTTTGCATACTTCAAATGGTATTCAAAGTGGGCTTTCTTGAGTACTGGCTTCCTTCTTACCACCTTACCATACAGGTCAGATTTTATTGTTGTCACATGCGCATAAAAGCCTGTAGCTATTGCAAAGTTGTCATTGGCCTCTTGGTAGCCTCTCTGATCAGTCTCCTTCTTGCTCGGTCATCCAGTTTGGAGGGACGGCCTGATCTAGGCAGGGTCTTGGTGGTGCCATACGCCTTCCACTTCATAACCCTTTCCAGTCCAATGACGGACCCTGTCCGACATCATTGAAAAGACATAAAGCACAGGTCTCTAGTCATTTTTTCTCCGGAAAAAGCCAAGAAAATCATTCAATGGCTGAGTGAGACCAATAGGAGCCAAGTGAAATCTGGACAAAAAAAGGAGCGTGTGAGCAATAGCCCTAGCAGCTGCACCACACAGAGATAAGCAGATATAAACAAAGGAGGTAGCTGCTTCCCCATTCAGCACTCAAAGAATATCATGGACATGATATTTTTGAGATGTTATAGTAATAAAATAATGACTTGGATCGCATTATTGAGGAGTTTGGTGATAAAACGAGTGATCAGGAGACGATTTATCAGTATGCATGTCTATAAAGAGGTATGTGAAATATACAGCGAACACGGGGTGGGGCCTGGCTGGAGATGCAATATTGATGTCGCTTAGCATTGCAATGCCCTTTAAACCGGTTTTACTCAGAAAAAAATATATTTTAAACAGCGTGTGTAAAATAAACAGCGCATGTGAAAATAAATTGGACCTGACGGATATTCAAGGCCATTGATATTTTTTTATAACGACCCCCTCATCTGTGCCTTTCAACAACTCTGTTCTGGAGTTCTTTTGAAAGCACTTTGGTGCTCATGGTTGAGTCTTTGCTTTGAAATGAAGTACCCTGCAGAGAGAACCTACACGCACTGCTGAATTTATCCTGAAATCATATGAATCACTACACTTAACTTGATGTGTGATTTTGAAGGCTATTGGTTACACCTGAGGTAATTAGAAAAGTGGTTGGACACTTATCCAACCAAGCTATTTCAATTTTTATTTTTAATTAATTTTCGACAAATTTCTAGAATATTTTTTTTCACTTGGAAGTTGTGGGGTAGGATGTATAGATAAATTAAAAAAACACGATTTTAATGCATTTTAATTACAACAAAGGTGAGTATTTTGAAAGGGGGTGTAGACTTTCTATAGGTACTATCCAGCCTGGCAACATCTTTCTGGTTCGGGACCTCCTGCACTACTGCAGGAGGACCGGTCAGTCGGTCTCCTTCCTCTCTCTGGATCACGAGAAGGCATCTGACCGGGTGGATCACGAGTACCTCTTCGGAACCCTGCGAGCGTTCGGATTCGGGCCGCGCTTCGTCGGCCTGTTCCGGATGTTGTCGCCTCTGTCGAGTGCCTGATCAAGTTCAACTTGTCCCTGACCGCGCCCCTCACTTTCAGGAGAGGAGTACTTCAGGGCTGCCCTCTGTCCGGACAACTGTACGCGCTGTGCATCGAGCCCTTCCTCTGCCTCCTTCGCGGGAGGCTCACGGCGACGACGTGCTCCTGGTGGCCTTTGATCCGGTCAATCTGGAGAGGATGCGGAGCTGCCAGAGCGTCTACTCTGCCGCATCCTCTGCCAGGATCAACTGCAACACTGCTCCGGGTTATTGGTAGGTCCCTGGTGGGTAGACTCCCTCCCTGCCATGCTCCAGCAGTTCCAGTGGAGTGTGGAGAGCTTCAAATACCTGGGAGTCCACCTGAGCCCCACGGAGGCCTTGGTCGCAGCCAACTGGGTGGAGTTGGAGGACAAGGTGGCTGCGCAACTGAGGTATTGGTTGGGTCTGCTGAAACTGCTTTCCTTCAGGGGCAGGGCTCCGGTCATCAACCAGCTGGTGGCGTCGATGCTCTGGCATCGACTCACCGCCCTGAGCCCGCCCCCTGAGTTTGTGGCCAGGGTCCAGAGGAAGCTGACTGACTTCTTCTGGGCCGGAATGCACTGGGTCTCTGCGGCAGTTCTGAGCCTCCGTCTCGCCAAGGGAGGACAGGGGTTGGTGTGAATCAGGAGCCAGGTGCACACCTTCCGCCTCCAGACCCTGTAGAGATACATGTACGCAAACCCGGCCCTGCATCTTCCCCTCCCCCTACCCCCAGCTCTCCGGTCCTGCTAATCGAACCCAAGGCCTGAGCCCCCCCTCAGCCTCCCCTCAAGAACAACCTGAGCAGGATCTCGCAGTTCTCCTCGACCCCCCTGCGATTGGCATCAAGGAGGACCCTGTACGCGATGACGCTCCACACCCTCCACTTCCCCACCCTCGTCTCCCGCCGAGACACCGCTTGGCGGGAGCCCCTCCAACCATTGGAGGGCATCTATCCCCAGTGGGAGGCCCTGTACTCCCCGCTGGTCCCAGGGGAGCTGGGGACCTGGGATGGACGGTACTGCACGGAGCGCTTGCGTCAGGAGAGATTCTGCGTCACTTTACCGACTCGGACGCCGTCTGCTCTTTCTGCGGTCAGTCCGATTCTCAAATTGAGGATACTAATTAGAATTCTTTTCTCCAGCCATCATTCGACGGCTGGAGTTGTCCTCTAGTTTGGACGGTCCCATTAACAGGCTTTAAATAGGACTATCCGACCTGGATATCACAGTGTTTACCTGGGCAAAAAGTCCTGGTTAAATATCAACCAAGGTAAGTTAAGCTTTGCAGAATTTGCCAAATGAAGACAATGGCTCCATTTACAACAAAAACAGAAGTAGCACATTCTGGTTGTCATGCTATTATTCCAGAAAAAAAAAATCCCTTGACCCCGCTGTTGTTTATTTTGACATGGGTTTGATGTAGTGCCTCAAGGCATTCCACCCTTGGAACGCACATTTCCAAAATCTAGAAAAGTATAGTATGATGATGGTATGCTGAATTTATAAATTTAGAAAAAGAACGTTCCATTCTGGTTGCCCATTGGCAATGAGACGCATGGCACAGGGAAGATCTACCCATGGAAGTCACTTCCTCTCCAGTGCCAGAATTATCGTCTGGTAAGGACACCTCATGAAGTTAAATGTTGCGAGCCAGTAACTTTTCATTTTTTATTAGGGTTTAAGTGCAAGTTCATGTATTTGTTTAAATCTCATTATTTAAGCTACCATTAGGTCCTAAAATGTATAAGCAAAATAAAAAATAAAAACATTTTAGTTTTATGTGTTAATGCTGCTCGTGCTGTTTGTTCAGTAACTTCTTCAAAGTGTGTACATAAAGTTTATTCAAAACCTCTTCATGGCTGTCACAGAGACGGCCGAAGTGGGCGGCGTCAGAACCAGGAAAGGTAATGCAATACACAAAACACAGGACGGATGAAATGAAATGATGAAGACGCCTGTTGGCGCCGGTTTAATACAAAATAAAAGGTTTAACAAACACGAAAAACACAGGACACGGCACTCTACGCCAAAATAAATAGACAAACAAAAACAAACTTAACAAAACGGTGCACGGACAGACACTGACAAACACGGTGAGCGGATACTTTCTCCTCTTATTATTACTACTACTGTTTATTTCCTCCGTCTCCAATCCCGTTCTCCGCTCATCGAACACCCAACCCCCGTATGTGACAACGTGCATCTATATATACTATTGTGCTGGGATTCAATTACCAATTAATTATTCACTTGAATCCCAGCACGTGAATTAATAAAGTGCAATTCCCCGTGCTCACATATCACTACATTTTACTTGCACGTGAAGTGCTGTGCAATCCTCGTGCCTAAATACACATATACATTTTTAAACACTCGTGTTACACAGACCCGTTTATATCCCGTGTACCAATGTCTATACACCAACATTTAAACACACCACACGCAACACATAACAGATAATATACACAGGGGCGGGCACTTTGTTACATATACCCCCTCCTGTGCAAAGCACACATGGCCTCAATGGCCACCTCCCCCCTTAAAAGCCCAAAAGTCCCGCCCAAAGTCCTTGGCCAGGACCAGAGGCTTCCAGGGGCCCACAGGTCGTAATGCTGTCAGCAGGGTAGCATTCTCCTGCCAGGGTAGTCCTAGCAGCGGAAAGGCTGCTTGGGGTGTGGTCTCCTGACCTTCCCCCTCCTTCGGCGCCGGCAGCTCCCCTTGGTGGGGCTTCAACCACCGTTCTTCCTGCAGGGAAGAAACTGCAGAGGGAGCAGGTTTCCGGACTTCCCCCACGATCTCCGGCGGCGAAACTGCTGCTGGGGTTGGCGGTCTCCAGACCTCCTCCCCCTCCTCCGGCAGCGAAACTGCTGCTGGGGTTGGCGGTCTCCAGACCTCCTCCCCCTCCTCCTCTGGCAGCGAAACTGCTGCTGGGGTTGGCGGTCTCCAGACCTCCTCCCCCTCCTCCGGCAGCGAAACTGCTGCTGGGGTTGGCGGTCTCCAGACCTCCTCCCCCTCCTCCGGCAGCGAAACTGCTGCTGGGGTTGGCGGTCTCCAGACCTCCTCCCCCTCCTCCGGCAGCGAAACTGCTGCTGGGGTTGGCGGTCTCCAGACCTCCTCCCCCTTCTTCGTGGCCGGCAGCTCCCCTTCGTGGGGTTCCGGCCACAGTACTTCCGGCTGTGATGCAGAGCGGCGGGCAACCCCAGGCGATGCAGAGCGGCGGGCAACCCCAGGCGATGCAGAGCGGCGGGCAACCCCAGGCGATGCAGAGCGGCGGGCAACCCCAGGCGATGCAGAGCAGGCATCCTTGGGCGAAGCGAGGCTGGCATCCTTGGGCGAAGCGAGGCTGGCATCCTTGGGCGAAGCGAGGCTGGCATCCCCGGGCGAAGCGAGGCTGGCATCCCTGGGCGAAGCGAGGCTGGCATCCCCGGGCGAAGCGAGGCTGGCATCCTTGGGCGAAGCGAGGCTGGCATCCCCGGGCGAAGCGAGGCTGGCATCCTTGGGCGAAGCGAGGCTGGCATCCTTGGGCGAAGCGAGGCTGGCATCCTTGGGCGAAGCGAGGCTGGCAGTCAGGACAAGCTGGGGTGCGGGTGTTGGCCCTCTTTTCGGCCACTGCAGCCGGGAGGTTCTTCCCCGTGCTTCCCTCAGCAGCCTATGCAAGGGCTGCTGAGGACCGCCAGCATCTAGTCCTGGCCCTTGTGGTGCAGGGAGAGGCAGCTCCTGCTCCTCTCCCCCTGATGGAGGTGGAGGCAGAGGAAGCTCCAGCTCCTCTCCTCGTGATGGTGGGGGAAGTGATACCAGCAGGCATTCACCCTCTGCTGGTGGGGGAAGTGATACCAGCAGGCATTCACCCTCTGCTGGTGGGGGAAGTGATACCAGCAGGCATTCACCCTCTGCTGGTGGGGGACAGTGATACCAGCAGGCATTCACCCTCTGCTGGTGGACAGGGACCCAGCAGGCATTCACCCTCTGCTGGTGGACAGGGACCCAGCAGGCATTCACCCTCTGCTGGTGGGGGAAGTGATACCAGCAGGCATTCACCCTCTGCTGGTGGGGGAAGTGATACCAGCAGGCATTCACCCTCTGCTGGTGGACAGGGACCCAGCAGGCATTCACCCTCTGCTGGTGGACAGGGACCCAGCAGGCATTCACCCTCTGCTGGTGGACAGGGACCCAGCAGGCATTCACCCTCTGCTGGTGGGGGAAGTGATACCAGCAGGCATTCACCCTCTGCTGGTGGACAGGGACCCAGCAGGCATTCACCCTCTGCTGGTGGACAGGGACCCAGCAGGCATTCACCCTCTGCTGGTGGAGGTGGAGGCAGAGGCAGCTCCTGCTGCTCTCCCCCTGCCGGTGGAGGTGGCGGAGGCAGAGGCAGCTCCTGCTGCTCTCCCCCTGCCGGTGGAGGTGGCGGAGGCAGAGGCAGCTCCTGCTGCTCTGCTCCTGCCGGTGGAGGTGGCGGAGGCAGAGGCAGCTCCTGCTGCTCTGCCCCTGCCGGTGGAGGTGGCGGAGGCAGAGGCAGCTCCTGCTGCTCTGCGCCTGCCGGTGGAGGTGGCGGAGGCAGAGGCAGCTCCTGCTGCTCTGCGCCTGCCGGTGGAGGTAGGAGCGGCGTGTAGTCTCCTGGTGGTGGAGGTGGGAGCGGTGTGTAGTCTCCCCTTGAAACAGGGGACTGGTGCGGCTCTCCCTCACTTGCAGGGGACTGGTGCGGCTCTTCCTCCCTTGCAGGAGACTGGTGCGGCTGTGGAGACAGCGGTGGGACCTCTGCCTTCCTCTTCCCCTTTCCCCTTCTCTGCCACCTCCTCACCTTCCTCTCCTGCGGCAGTTCCTCCTCTCCCTCCTGGTAGGGGCAGCGGAAGGGACAATTGGCAAAGAGATGGTCCTGGTTGCAGAGGAGGCACCCCGGCAAGGACTGGTTACATCGCCGGGGATGTCTGGCCCTTAGGCGGCACTCCTCCTCCCTGTCCCTCACCTCTTTATCCTCTTTCCTGCTTCTCCCCATTTCTTTCTTTTTTTTTTTTTTTGTAATCCAAAGACGCCCCCTTTTTTTTTTTTTCCCACACAAAAAAAAACCTCTCCTGGTCTGACGCTTGGAGGCGCTGTTAAATCCCACGCAGGACACCACGTGTCACAGAGACGGCCGAAGTGGGCGGCGTCAGAACCAGGAAAGGTAATGCAATACACAAAACACAGGACGGATGAAATGAAATGATGAAGACGCCTGTTGGCGCCGGTTTAATACAAAATAAAAGGTTTAACAAACACGAAAAACACAGGACACGGCACTCTACGCCAAAATAAATAGACAAACAAAAACAGACTAAACTTAACAAAACGGTGCACGGACAGACACTGACAAACACGGTGAGCAGATACTTTCTCCTCTTATTATTACTACTACTGTTTATTTCCTCCGTCTCCAATCCCGTTCTCCGCTCACCGAACACCCAACCCCCGTATGTGACAACGTGCATCTATATATACTATTGTGCTGGGATTCAATTACCAATTAATTATTCACTTGAATCCCAGCACGTGAATTAATAAAGTGCAATTCCCCGTGCTCACATATTACTACATTTTACTTGCACGTGAAGTGCTGTGCAATCCTCGTGCCTAAATACACATATACATTTTTTAAACACTCGTGTTACACAGACCCGTTTATATCCCGTGTACCAATGTCTATACACCAACATTTAAACACACCACACGCAACACATAACAGATAATATACACAGGGGCGGGCACTTTGTTACACTGGCTTTTTTATCTCAGTGGTGGTCCTCAGCTCTGCTATTTAAATTCTAGCTGCAATTAATATTAATGAAAGTGGTGAAGAGTGATACCTTTTTTGATGCAGTTTTGAGATTCCATTAATATCTATTAAACTGTGTTTCATGGTAAAAACAAACAAGATGAGAATTATTAAACAAAACTTGTATTATAACTCCATACAAGGAAAGTGCAACACTGAACATTAATGCATTTGTTTGATACTGTCATAGCATTCTAAAAATAGCATTCTGAAAATCTTGGGGCTTGCTGTACAAACCCCCCACTGCCCAGCACAGGAATCAGGTTCTTATGCTGCACTAGTTGTCATGAGCTGGAGTCTATTCTGCTTCCCTCCTGTTCTGCTTTTAAACTCTTCTGATGTCATGGCCCAGCCTGCAATGGCATTAGGCACTTGAACCCCTCCCCCCTCATGTCTGCAAACCTGGTGATGAGTTCCAACATTCCATTGAACATAGAACATTCCATCCAAATGCAACAAGCTCCCCCCAGCTGGATGTACCTCTGTGGACTAGCTCAGGAACTACTGCTTGAATTACAGGGGTGAGAAAGATTGATCGCCTCTAAAATTAGTCTTGTTATTCTATGGGGCCTACAACCTAACCCATTACATAATGTATTGAGGAAGGAAAAACAAACTGCTAATGTTACAAAACTAGTAACAGTAAACAAAAAGGGTAGTTAGAAGGAGTTATCTTATTATTTTTTTGTGGTACAGTGCCATTACATGTCTCTAAAGACACTTGTGGAATATGGTGCTGCACAGCATGGCTCTAAAAACCTGGCACATCTGCACTCAGCATCGGCTCTGAAGCAGCTCTCACTGCACTTGACTGGTAATATGGTGCGCAGTTCACAGTGAGATAACCCTATTATATGCAATGTCTTCATTGTTAACACTGAAATTTCTCATTTTATTACATTATATTATTTTTTTGTAATATACAGAGTGATTAGAAAGTAAGTTTACCACATCAGCGCACCATATCTCACAAACAGTAGGGCACAGGAAGGTGAAATTGCATACAGGTGTTAAGGGAACCATGGGGACACAAATGCCACAGTTATTCATTTTTGTCACTAGGGGGTTCCACTGTGGTTACTGCTGCATATTTCCATATTACAGTACTGTGGGTATACTGTAAATAGTCCTGTCACTCTCAAGGCAGCTCAGACAAGAAACATGAAGTTGGAAAGTGTGCAGAGAGATGAACTGATCAAGTTTTTTTTACAGCAAAGGAAGCAATGCCGAGGCAGCTCTCAGGGAATACCGTAAAGTATATAACATCCGCAGTAGGCCGTGTTCAAGAGTTGCTGTTCACAAGTTACTCATAAAGATGTGAGGAAACAGGTTGCACTTGTGATAAGCCTTGTAGTGGCAGACCACCGACACTAAGCGAAGTTGTTTCTGAGATCAGCCATGCTGTAGCAGAAGAACCCAGCAAAGCGCACATGCTGTCCCCGCCACCTGGGTTTGCACAGGTCAGCTGTTCATAAGGCTCTTCGTTCAGCTCTGCCTTAACATTCGCTGTCAAACGAATACTATTTATTCTGGGTCATCGAGGAGCACATATTGAACACTTGTGATTATCAGAGGTAGGTCATTGTGGCGCCACGCCCCAGTAACTGGCATTTGCATTTGGTTCCCTTTCATGGTTGCAATTTCACCTTCCTCTGTCCTACCTGGGGTGAAATTCTCAAAAAAAAGTGCAGTTACTCCTATGTGCAGTCAGGAGCAAACATTTAAAACAAATGGAGTCAATTTGAGCGCCAGTGAATAAATACTTCTAAAATGTCGGTATTGGTTAAAAACAAATGTTTTATCAAATAGATTTTACAAAAAAAGTCTTATTCAAACAATGCACAATAGGGTCTGGCATTTTTTATGTAAATGGTAGGCACTACTATTAAAAAATGATATACTTGACCTGGCCATTTTAATCTCCATAGTAGTCCATGAAATCTTATCCATACTTTCCAGACCCTGGGCACTCACCTATAACAGGATCTGGGCAAGCTACATCGATAGCCTTGGATTAGAACATATATCCCTGTTATTTAATGTTTTATACTTATTAATTATCTCACAATGATATAGTCTCTGTTGTATTTCTGTCTATATTAATTACCGTGAACTACTTCAGAAAAAAATAGCTTTTGAAAAGTCTTCTCAAAGCTGAACAAGAGGAAATGTGATGGAATCATGTCAGTATTATACATAGGTGTGGCAAAGCGTAAGCCTTGCACATGGGAATATGTAGTTTATTGTATGTTTTTGTGTTAATTGTTAACATGTTGATTTGATTAATTGTTAAGCTGCTGTGGCGCTCCGCTGGGGAAGATTACCACTCTGCGTGGAGCAGCAACTGAAAGCAATCAGCTGTTCCCGCAGGCGGGTGGGCGTGTCTCAGTGAAGCGTCAGTATAAAACCATGGCGATCGCTGTGATCAGTGCTGCTGCAAGGCCTGCCGTTTTCACCGCAACTTTGAGTTATAGTTTGGGGTATTGTGTTTTATTTTGCACTTTTTGTACCGTTTGCTGTATTAGTCCTTTGTGCGTTACCATCGCTGGTAACGTCACATGACCACCTTTATTTTACTTTCGTTTTCTGTTTGTTTGTTAATAAAACCTGCGCGCCTGTGCCGGCGTTTTCAACATCAACACCACGTCTGTCTCTCTGTATGCTTGAACAGAGGCGACCCACACGCGTGACACGAGGAAGACCCTGTCACAATAGGGTACACTTTTTTCAATTGATTTTTCATCACTTTTAGAAACACTTTTTTTAAAAACAAATTTGCTAGTCAGCAGAGCAAATACTTAAATGAACATGCTACATCATGAATCAGCATAGTTTATTAAGAAGAGAAAGGGAGAACAGTGGATGTTTTTAGCTGGTGTTAAAGCTTTACCATAATCGAATGCTTTCAGATATAGAAACAAAAATATTTTTAAATGTTTACATTAAGATCAACAATATTGATTACTGTTGTTGTTTAACTTCTGCTCATAATATAAACAAATATTTTACACTGGTAAAGAAAATGTTCCAGCTAGACTTTTATCGTATAATTAATTACTATAAGTGTAGTTCCCTTTCAATTCGAAGACAACCACCACTTACATTGGTATGGGATATTCCTGCCCATCGGGTAGGTATTGCTGAGGTCTCTATACCAGAGCTGCCGAAAGGCCCCTTCTTGTGATGACGCACACGGTCCCGTCTACAGAGGGAATAAAAACGTCACTCGCAGGAAGGTCCTCCTCTTTTTCTCTCTCAAGATGGTAAGGTAAGACCTCTGTGTCTAGCTGAGTGTGGATTTGAGTCGATTTGAGTCTGTTGTATTTCCCTTGCCTCTTTCCTGGACTTAAAAAACTGAGTCCTTTCTGTCTTTCAGCGGCCTCCTCGCTTGCGTGGTAGGCTGCTCTTTTTCTCTGTCTGTCGTATGTGAGCAAATGCAAATGATTGCCTTTTCTTCTTGAGAGTACATGTGTCCTCCACGGGGCTAGGCCTTGCTGTAACCCCCGCTGTCGAGTCCTCCTCAGGTCTAGGCCTTGCTGTACCCCCGCTGTCGAATAGACCCTGCCGGCCACACAGGCCCACCACCTTGTTGAGTTGGGCATTGTAAACAGTGTACTCTCTCCCACTTGCTTTTCTCCTGTTGAGGAAGCTCGGGGCTAGGCCTTGTAAACAGTGTACTCTCTCTCTTCCTGGAGTACACATGTCCTCCTCGGGCTAGGCCTTGCGCTGACCAGGGGTGTGTGTTGAGTTAGGGTGAGCACTTTGCGTAATGGCCTCCCGGTGCTGCAGTACCACGATGCATGTATAGCCCGTGAGATTATTATCTCGGGGCACAGGTGCTTAATATAAGCAGCACACTGTACCCAGTGCCTCAGTGGTAGTGCACAACAGCGCTGCACAGTACGCAGTGCACTTAGTGTCCTCAGTACTCAGTGTGCGTGGTACTCTGTACGCAAAATGCACGTGTGCACATGTGCTGTTACCTCTACCACTCTAGTGTGATTATTCACGGTACGCAGTTCACGTAGTGTATGGTACCTGGTACACACAGCGTTTGGGACGCACAGTGCAAGCAGTGCATGTGGTGCCTGTTCCGCTAGTTGTGTAGGCACTGCTCAACCTAGCGTTTAGCTCACAGTGCTGCGCAGTTCCCAGTGTAAACAGGGTACTCTGCGCAAGGTGCGCAGGGTTAATATCCTTGCAGCAACGCTAGTCGTTGTATACACTACGTTGACACTTACCAGTGTTTGACGCAGTGCCCCAGTACTAATACACAAGGCCAGGCCTATGTCGGGGTCTCATCCCTGTATGGCCTGCAATGCCAACATCCCGCAGGAGGACAAGCATACCCTCTGCGTGCGCTGCTTGGGCGTACCACATGCCACCATGGCTCTCGAGAAGGACGGGGCATGTAGCATCTGTGAGGCCCTTCAGCCCCGAATGAAAGAGACCTGGTTAGAGAGAGCCAGAAGGGCAAGCGCTGAGTCATCCATGGCCGGACTGTCAATGGCTCGGGACGTCCCAGATGACCTGTCCCAGGAAGCCCTGTCGGGCATTCCCAATGTGCAAGCCGGCCAAAATCGCTCCCCATCTCCGCAAGCAGGTGAGGGACATTGTGGACCTCAAAGCCCAGATGACCCAGGTCCTGGAGTTTTTGACTAGATAGGCGCCACAGACCCCTGTCCAAGTCCCACAGCCCCAATCGCCATACCCCCCCCCCCCCCCCGTCTCCCTAGGGAGTGCAGGAGGGATGGGCAGGGTCGTCCCAGCTGGTACAGGAGTGGTTCAGCAAGTGGGTGAGACCTTTGCTGAGGAAGAACCTGGTTCTGAGAGTGTCTCAGAAGCCAGTACCACCCCGCTATCCAGCTCTATTTCGGCACTCATGGGACGTGCTGCACCTTTCCTGCAGGTCCTCGGATGCCAGTGGCAGGACCACGCCGGTTCGTTTTCCGGACACAAGCGCCAGCTCCCTGCCCGCAGATGCTCCCAGCCTCGGGACCCAGTGTGATGAAACAGGCCACATCGCTTGCCTTCTTGGAGTTCGCAGATAAGCTTGGCCTGGCAGGGTTTCCCCCAGTAGACTCCACCATCGCAGCCCTGGTTAAGGACCCACCGGTGGGTGGTCTCATTGAAGACCCAGCTTGCCCAACCCCCAATGCAGGGTGACGGAGACACATTTGAAATGAG
This sequence comes from Polyodon spathula, assembly GCF_017654505.1. Lineage (NCBI taxonomy): Eukaryota > Metazoa > Chordata > Actinopteri > Acipenseriformes > Polyodontidae > Polyodon > Polyodon spathula. The sequence goes on from NC_054555.1 coordinate 15,794,634, forward strand.
CCTATGCAGCAGAAGCGCAGGCAACTCGCTTGGCTAATACAGTGAGTGTGCTGACTCCGTATTTGGATGGTGTACTGCGCGAGGCCCCACTCCCCGAGCCTGTGGCCACGGAGCTGCGCCTCCTGTCCAGCAGACTGCTGCAAATCTCCGGTCTCCAAGGGCAAGCCCTTGGCTAGAGCCTGGCTAGCTTGGTGGTGGCTCTTAGACAGCTATGGCTGTCACAAGCCAGGGTCCCTGATACGAATAAGGCCACGCTGCTTGACGAACCCATATCCCCAGGTCATACATTTGGGCTAGCTGTGGAGGAGATATTATAAAGCTTCCCATCAGATGGCCGCATTACTCCCTTCCCGTGCCTCTGCATGGGGTAGATCGAGCCGCTGACAAGCTACCCACACTCGGACTGTCGCCGCAACAGTCCCAGTCCCCACAGATCTGCTGGGTGACCTAAAGCATCACCTTCAGAGCACGTCAGCAGGTAACCAAGCCCAACCAGCAGGCAGAGGGAACGCAGGTCATGGTCAGTCCGTAAACCAGCTTCATAAGAGACGTTTTCAGGGCCAGCACCCTATATACTAGTTCCAAACTGCCCAGCCCCAACCTCGGCAGCCCGTGTAGGGTGCCTGAATGTTGGTGGCCTCAGACCCCCTTTTTGGCACAACAGCTGTACTGGCACGCTTGCACCTCATTCTCCTGGGTGCTCGCCACTGTGGTAAATAGCTATGTACTTCAGTTTAGCTTGAGATCACCTCCCTTTCGAGGTGTCACAAACACTTTTGGGACAGACCCTCTACCAGCCTTGGTACTTCAGAAAGAAATAACTGACTTGCTGTGCAAGCGAGCCATTTGTCTCGTAGACCCCATCTCCCATGGAGAGTGGTACTGCTCAAGGTACTTTCTGGTACCCACGAAAGATGGCAGCTTTCGCCCCATCTTAGACCTGAGGCTCCTAAACAGGAAGAAAGAAAGGTGGTTCCAAATGCAGACACACCGTCACATCTTCCAGTTCATCTGGCCGGGCGACTGGTTCACCACTATGGACTTAAGGGGTGCATACTTTCATGTTCCCATTCGTCCAGAGCTCTGAAATTAACTGCGCTTTTCCTTTCAGGGAAGTGTGTACGAGTTTGCTGTGCTGCCATTCGGCCTCTCCCTAGCTCCATGTACATTATCAAAGTGTGTCAACACTATCCTGGCTCCCCTAAGGCAGCAGAGTAATAAACGAAGACTGATTCATCTGTTCCCAGTCGCGAGAGGGAGCACTGGTCAACACGGCGGTTGTGACGGAGCATCTGGTCAGGCTGGGCCTCACCATAAACAATGCAAAGAGTCGGCTTACACCAGTGCAGTGTACCACATACCTGGGGCTCCGGCTGGACTCCATTACGATGCACTCATACCTGTCGGACGACTGGGTTGCAGCTTTACAGGAGTGCCTTTTCCTGTTTCAACAAGAATCGCAGGTCACCCTCAGATTGTACCAAAAACTACTGGGTCTGATGGCCGCAGCTATCTTGTCCATTTAGCTGGGTCTGCTTTGCTTGCTCCCACTGCAAGCGTGGATCAATGTGTTTCACCTCAATGCCAAACGCATGCTCAGCAGTCCTACACTTGTGGAGGTTTCCCTTTCACCTGCGCAAAGGTGTGCAAATAGAAGTGATACTGAACCGCTAAGTGGCGACGACAGACCCCTCCAATCTGGGTTGGGGAGCGGTCTGGGAAGGAGGAGTCAGCAGATCCTGGTTACACCACTGGTCATCCCTACACATAAATATGCTGGAGTTGCAAGCGGTGTTCTTTGCACTCCACCACTTCATCCCAGTGCTGAGCTGTACACATGTGCTGATCCGGACGGACAGCACAACAGTGGTGGCATATGTCAACCAACAGGGAGGCCTAAGGTCCCCAGGGTTGCATCAGATAGCTTTCAAGCTGTTGATATGGGCTCAGAGGAATCTGCTGTCCCTACGGGTGACGCATATTCCTGGAACGGTGAACTGGGCAGCTGACCTCCTCTCCAGGAGTGGCCCACATCTGTCGGAGTGGCGACTCCACACTCAGACATTGGAGCGCATTTGGGAACTGTTTGGCAGAGACGACGCATTGTCCCCTGTGGTACTCCCTCCACCTCTTAGGCGGTCCACTCGGCGTAGACGCCCTAGCGCACGAATGGCCCAAAGCGTTTTTCTACTCTTTCCCGCCTATACCGGTGCTCCCGGCTTTTCTCGTGAAACCGAGCAGGTTCCAGCTATGGGTCTGGCCCCTAAAAGGGACCGCTGGCTAACCCTAGGGCTGTCAGAAGGGGTTGTGGGAATGATGCAGAGCGCTAAAGCAGACCCCACTAGGTCTTTGTATACCTATAAGTGGAAGTATTTTCAAGCTTGGTGTCTGGCTGGGAACCATGACACCATTACTTGCCCTATGCCAGCCATTTTGCAGTTTCTGCAAGAAACTCAATGCTGGAAGATCGCCTTCCACCTTGAAGGTGTATTTAGCGGCTATCTCTGCTTGCCATGCCCCCATAGATTCTATGTCTCCTGGCGTACATTTTTTGGCTGCCCGTTTCCTTAAAAGCGCGCGGTGATTACGCCCTCCTAGGAGGACTGTTCTCCCCGAATGGATCCTTAATATTGTACTAGAGGCTCTCACGAAGGCCCCATTTGAGCCCTTACACTCCATAGAGCTGAACTACCTGTTTATGAAGACAGACTTCCTCTTGGTTATCACCTCCACTAAGCGGATCAGTGATCTGCAGGCTCTGTGTGTGCACATCTCCCGCGTGCGTATTTGGGAGGATGGCAGCAGGGTGTCACTGGGCACCAACCCTGCTTTCCTCCCCGAGGTGATTACAGCCTTCCACATTAATCAATCTGTGGAACTGGAGTCTTTTCATCCCCCTCTGTTTGCTTCAACGGAGGATGAGAGGTTGAATTTCCTCTGCCCAGTAAGTGCATTCAGATGCTACGTGCATAGGACAAGAGCTCTGTGTCAGTCTGACCAGCTGTTTGTCACGGAACATAAGAACATAAGAACATAAGAAAGTTTACAAACGAGAGGAGGCCATTCGGCCCATCTTGCTCGTTTGGTTGTTAGTAGCTTATTGATCCCAAAATCTCATCAAGCAGCTTCTTGAAGGATCCCAGGGTGTCAGCTTCAACAACATTACTGGGGAGTTGATTCCAGACCCTCACAATTCTCTGTGTAAAAAAGTGTCTCCTATTTTCTGTTCTGAATGCCCCTTTTTCTAAACTCCATTTGTGATCCCTGGTCCTTGTTTCTTTTTTCAGGCTGAAAAAGTCCCTTGGGTTGACACTGTCAATACCTTTTAGAATTTTGAATGCTTGAATTAGGTCGCCACGTAGTCTTCTTTGTTCAAGACTGAACAGATTCAGTTCTTTTAGCCTGTCTGCATATGACATGCCTTTTAAGCCCGGAATAATTCTGGTCGCTCTTCTGTGCACTCTTTCTAGAGCAGCAATATCTTTTTTATAGCGAGGTGACCAGAACTGAACACAATATTTAAGATGAGGTCTTACTAGTGCATTGTACAGTTTTAACATTACTTCCCTTGATTTAAATTCAACACTTTTCACAATGTATCCGAGCATCTTGTTAGCCTTTTTGATTCCAGACCCTCACAATTCCCCTAGGACCCTAGGACAGCCCCTCTCTAAGCAGCATCTGACACAGTTGATTGTGGACACAGTCTCGACAGGGTATGATGGTGCTGGCTTGCCTCATCTGGTAGGGTAGCCGGAAACTCCACTAGAGGGTTGGCTACATCTTGGGCACTTTTCAAAGGTGCCTCGATGTCCGACATTTGTACTGTGGCTAGCTGGGCTATGCCGTATATGTTCTCCAGGTTCTACCGTATTAATGTGGTAGACCCTGCCTTGCCTTCTATAGGCACAAGGGTCCTTGAGGGTGTAAGATCACACCATTAACCTCTGGGTTAGACAGTGTTGTGCATTCCTCATATGCTGCCGTTCCTTCTCCCTCGCGACTGCTTTGGTTTACGTTATCCCATACCAATATAAGTGGTGGTCGTCTTCTAATTGAAAGGTATTGTTAGGTTACTTACCATAACCGTGGTTCCCTGAAAGATAATAATAATAATTGGACATTCCAAATTGGCAAATACTGGGGAAAAATAAACACGTTATTGCAAACATGTACTGGTACTACACATGGTTAAAGAAATGTCTTAGTGTACATGCCTTGTCTTCCAGGAAGTATGTTACTGCTTACTTGTTGTGTCATTTCACTGCAGCAGTGATTGTGGGCCAAAGCTTGTTACCGGCTGAAAGCATGTCAATCGATAAGGAAAGCACCAGGTGAAATGAGCAGGGAAGTGGCTTGTAAACTGAGATTTCAACCTAGTGTACTGTAGTACCAGAGTTGTTTTAAAATGAAAATCCGTTTGCTATAACATGTTTCTTTCCAAGCGGCACTGTGATGAGTCAAAGGGGTTTTGGTCTGCAATTCAGCCTCCCAACAGTAGAAGGCATCAAACCAACTCGGGACTTCCCTTACCAAGGTCTTGTGACCATGACAAAAGTCATCTTTTTGAGGGGCGGCACCTTGGTGAGGGGCGGAAGTACGAGTATGTAAATTCCAGCCACTGGAGTCAAGTGAAGTTAAAGATACCAGTCAGTCTGGGATTGGTGATCCACTGACTACCGGGGTGGGGTTTGCATACTAAAGGGAACATGCTACTGTGTTCGGGGTTGGTCCTGAGGAATAGAGGCGGGGAAAAAAGGCTGGAGGGAAGTACGTGCGGGATGGACTGTGTTATTTACTTTTAATTACGGACGGAGGCCTTACTAACTTTGCTCTTTTCTATTTTTATTCCTTTTTGTTTCATTTTGGATTGAGTAGATCATGAAGCGGATTAAGAGGCTTCCATTCCTTTATTTTTGATTACTCCAGCACTCCCTCCCTCACATCCTTCTTTATTGTTTTTTTTTTCTTTTCCGTGTAATATTAAATAAAATTTTTATTTTTTTACACATAAATCGCTGTCTGGAAAATCCATTTTTACTCACACACCTCACAGGCACAAATAAGTCTTATGTAATGCATGGATGTGGATGGCAGCGGACATGTAAGGAACTGTTTTGTTAGCTGCAATTACTTTAAAGCTGACATTGGTCTTACACTGTGAAAGCAGTGTGAAAGTCAATCTCATCTCATTTCCAAACAAACTGGCGCTGCAGTCTAAATCCACTCTGCAACTGGACACAAGGCAAAGAGCACTTGATAAACAGTCAGCTGAGATCCCACCTGCTTTCTTAAGAATATACTTCAACCTCCTGACCCCACAGCTTTCATATCATCAGAGTTTACAATTCTTCATGAATCCTAAAAAGAAATTCCAATAAAGCAAAACCGCAACTCCAGGTTCAAGCACTGCTTATTGTCTCAGTCTCAAGCCTTTACAGAGCCCCTCGCGATGGGAAACAGTGCAAGTGTTCGATTGCGTACATCGCCATTCCATTGTGGCTTGAGCATATTCCAGAAGCCATTCCAGAATACATAGATACCCTCCAGTGCTTCTCAATGATCTCTGGTAATTGCTGCTGTTGGGTATCAATGCTTAGGTTACAAGTACATGCAATTACTGTATATCACTAAGCTAATATACAGGATATATTTAAATAAGAAAGAAAGAAAAGAAAACCTAACAGAGGCACCAAGTTGTTTTAGATGCAAGTATTTCCTGGGGAAGCCTGTTTTATGGTGACCTGTAGAGCTATTTGTTTTGTATTGTCGTGCATAACTGCTTTTAAAATAAGTGATTAAAAAAAGTAAGAAAAGATACAGAAAGTTTGGAACCAAACAAATTACATATCTAGGAGCTGAATGCCAGTCCTTTCTTTATTAAACAGTGCCATCTACTGATTAAACATGATATTGTATTTTAAGAAGCCAGATTCACTCAATTTTTGCTCCGGTGAAAGGTTTCCAGCTTTTTTTTAATGGTATTAGACACTTCAAGTAAACAAACACAAAACTGAGACTCGGACCTGCAGCCTTCCACAATGAACCTCCCACTCTGTTTGCAGCACTAGGAATGTATTTACTGGCATTCTCATCCCATATTTATTACAGAGAGCACTATGGTTGTAATTTGTAACCAGAGAGCAACACAAAGAAAATCAAATCTTTATTTGCCAATGCCTCCTGGAGTAGAGAGTACTGGAAGTGCCCTGGATTTCAATGGGCAGCCTGGGGTGTGGGGGAGAGAGAAAGGGAGGGAGAGAGAGAGAGAGGGAGAGAGAGGGAGGTCTCCACTATACATCTGCTTGTGGTTTATCTGCTTCCCGCTGCTCACTGCCACGTCCTCTATCTGCGTGACTGCACAGGCCATGTGCTTAATCAGAAAAGAATAACAGGACTGTAATAGAATAAAATTAGCCAGGAACAACTTACCCAGAAGATTCATTTTGCATCATACTGGTGCTATCCTAATAGAGATTTTAAAAAAGTGAAATCACAAAAACTGTGGGAAAAATAGATGTGGGAGGAGCTCCTTCCAGTAAACACAATCCTTTCCCTCAGAAAGAAAAATATTTAAAAAATGTTCATGAAAAAAAAGAATGTATAGTGAGTTATATATATATATATATATATATATATATACGTCGTATATATAAATGCAAATTATCTTCTTTCCTAATCATTGTAACCTTGAACTAATTATAATATTCATGCCATATAATGTGAAAGAACATAAATAAACAAAAGGAATAATACATGAATAATGTGCTACCTGGCAAAGTATATATTTAGTTATTTATTTACATGCAGTTGTATGGAGCTGGTTGAGGAGGAACGAAGCCAATAGGAGACCCCAAAAGAGAGTTGATGGAGGAAGCTGACATCAATGAAAAGGAATGGATGGCAAAGGTCATGTAATAAAAATCAAACCTGAAGATATTAGCCTATCTCAAAAATATATGTGTCTCCTCTGGTAAAAGCACGGCCGTGTGGTGTGTAGGGTGAGACACAAAGTTAGGGGAGCACAGGGGTCTCTGAGGGTCTCCACTGGTAAAGGCACAGTCGTGTGGTGTGCAGGGTGAGTCGTAGAGTCAGGGGAGCGTAGGGGTCCTGAGGGTCTCCCCTGGTAAAATCACGGCATTATGGTGTGTAGGGTGAGACACAAAGTCAGGGGCAGTGCAGAGGTCCCTGAGGTTCTCCACTGGTAAAGGCACAGCAGTGTGGTGTGCAAGGTGAGTCATACAGTTTGAGGAACGCAGTGTTAAATCCTGGCTGTGCCAAGTTGCTAGTGTTCACTGGGGATTCCACAGGGAGTAAAGCAGCCTGTGGATGAGGCTGGTAGCTCGCCAACATCCACTGTCAAGCTATAAGAACATAAGAACTTAAGAAAGTTTACAAACGAGAGGAGGCCATTCGGCCCATCTTGCTCGTTTGGTTGTTAGTAGCTTATTCATCCCAGAATCTTATCAAGCAGCTTCTTGAAGGATCCCAGGGTGTCAGCTTCAACAACATTACTGGGGAGTTGATTCCAGACCCTCACAATTCTCTGTGTAAAAAAGTGCCTCCTATTTTCTGTTCTGAATGCCCCTTTGTCTAATCTCTATTTGTGACCCCTGGTCCTTTTTTTTTTTTTTCAGGCTGAAAAAGTCCCTTGGGTCGACACTGTCAATACCTTTTAGAATTTTGAATGCTTGAATTATGTCACCACGTAGTCTTCTTTGTTCAAGACTGAACAGATTCAATTCTTTTAGCCTGTCTGCATATGACATGCCTTTTAAGCCCGGAATAATTCTGGTCGCTCTTCTTTGCACTCTTTCTAGAGCAGCAATATCTTTTTTATAGCGTGGTGACCAGAACTGCACACAATATTCAAGATGAGGTCTTACTAGTGCATTGTACAGTTTTAACATTACTAACATTATGGACTGGAGTTTTGCAACTTCTATGTATCTAAAGAAGCAGTCCAACACTTGCAGGTACATTGAGTCATTCCATTGAAACAGGTCAATGACTAGTTCTGCCATGGCCGATTTGTTAAAACCATTGGCAACATTGTCTCCAATGTTGACTCTTTCTTTCGCACATCTGTCGCAAGTTGCTGTAGCTGAGTTCTGGCCACCATACAAATTGTTTGTCTCTTTGCATTTTGCGATGCCTTGGTGACACTCATATATTTTGGACAGTATATTTATGAAGTGGTAAGGGAATCACTAGTCTACTTCCTTTCAAAAGCAGTCCATGCTCTACTGTCGACTCAATTGAGAGTCCAGTAAAGTTCCAATGCTCCATCAATATTGGAGTTATGAGGCTCTACTTTTTAAGTTGCACACAGATTTTGTCTTCCTCTTGTTTTTCCCTTATTCCTAGAGATGTCTCTTGGTTACTGTGTGGCAGTTGCTTCTACAATTGAAGTGGGACAAGGTATCTACTGTTGCTCGATTCTTCCATGGAACATGAGGTATCTCTGTCTAATACACAGTCTTTGGATTCTCATGTGAGATGGATCTCCGTCTGATACGCAGTCTTTGGATTCTTGGCGGCAGTTCGTCCAAGTTTATTAAACCAACCAGTGGGACTAGTGGCTTGTGATCTGTGTATATATGAAATTTCCTTCCAAGTAAGAAGTCACTAAAGTGTTGACATGCCCATGAGGTGGCAAGGGCTTTCTTTTCGATTTGCGCATAGAACTGTTCTGTGCTTGTGAGCACTATTGAGGCACAGGAAACCAGTCTCCATAATAATAATAATAATCTTTATTTTCATATAGCACCTTTCATTAAGCGCTCACTGCTGGCTGGATCCCCAGCTCCACTGGTTCTTTGCAGAGAATGTCTCTTAAAGGCTTTGTTTTCTCTGTTAAATATGGCAGAAATTTGTTTAGGCTGTTAACCGTTCCCATGAATCTCCTCGCCTCACCAGTGTTAGTTGGCTCGTCCATGGCTGTGACAGCTTGTACTTCCTCTGGGTCGGCTCTGACCCAGAGGAACTTTTGAAGAATAGACAATTTGGTCCGAAAATGTGACACTGTCTTTGGAGAACTCACAATTCTCTTTTCAAAACGATACCAGTACCTTGGATCCTCTGCAGAGCTGCGTACAGACACTCATCGTATGCAGCTTGTGTCGCTCCATACATCAAAACATCATCCATTTGCCACAGTATAGACATTCTTTTGAGGAAATATTTGGATGCAGAAGAAATGCTGAATGGCTTTTGAAGGAAAATCTTCCAGATGGCGTCATGAATGTAGTTAGCATAGAAAATTTCTTTGACAACACAATTTACCAAAAACCTGAATTTACATTGAGCTTTGAAAAGACTGGCACCTCCCAATTACCCAACAAGTTTCACTGATAGTACAGTTTCTCTCTCGTTGTACTGACTCGTTGAGTTTTGTGAAGTCCATGCAAATCCTAACTTTCCCATTTGCATTTGTTAGTTCGTCTACACACAATATGGCTATTCTGGTCAATTCTTGCTTCACTTTAGGCATAAGCGGATTTGAAATCCTCCAGGCTGTTGTCAATGATTCAGCATTCAGTTTTACTTCAAATTCTCCCGATAGCTTTCCTAAGCCCTGGAATAGCTTCGGAAAGTGTTGCTTTACAGCTGACCCATCAGACAAATTTACTGTCCCTCGCAACCAGTCCAAGAGCTTGGAATAGCTGGACACCCCTGCAGTTCAATTCTAAGACCTGTAACAATATACCCTTTCTGCTCTGTAGTTTTGCCGTCTTTGGAAAAGATGGTTTTAAATTATTATTGTACCTGCAACGGGCTCTGGCTGGCTTGTAGACCGACAAACTTTGCTTTGCTAACAATGTTTCTGGAATGGCAGTCACATCAGCACCTACGTCTATTTTAAAGTCCATTTCAGTTTTATATAAACAGCTTGACTAGCCATGCTTTATCTGTATTATCAGAAGTTATTGTGTCCAGAAAAGCATTTTTGCAAATCTGCAGGCTGCTGCATAGTGGCCCTTCTTCAAGCATGTGTGTATTTTTAGCTCGACGCTTTTGATGGCTGTGTTGTGACATTTTCCACATCTTGTGCAGCGTTTCTGATTGTTAAACTTCATACTTAGCTTTGTCCCGCAGCTGTTTTGCTCGGCTATTTCCAGATTGTTTTTAGTCTAGTGCTGTAAGCTTTCTTTTCAATGTTAACTGCCTCCACATTTGAACTAACGTTTTCTGTTTGGAAATGATTTCTCATAATTTCCCGCTGCTTTCTGACTATTCACTTTGACAAGCTATTTCCTGCTTTTTCCAGTTTCAGGTTGTTGCGCTGTGAAGCTCTCCATAACTGCAATGGTCTGACAAACAATAAAGCGCTGTGATAGTGTCGACTATTACTTGCTGTCACTGGTTTTCTTTCAAAAATGACATTCCTCCGATGTACAAAATGCGATTCCAGTGCACCTTCTACGATGTCATACTGTGAGGAAAATGTACAATTATTAATATAATTCCCTTTTAAACAAGTTCACTTACAAAATCAGGACGTCAACTGGACTTCTAAATTTCAATTTGTGTGTGTGTGTGTGTGTGTGTGTGTGTGTGTGTGTGTGTGTGTGTGTGTGTGTGTGTGTGTGTGGATGTTTTTACACTTCCCCAAAACTTTCAGACATTCTGAAGAATGTTACAACTTCTAAAATCTTGATTGATTAGATTATGTTCTGGCCAAAAACAGCTTTACAACCAGTGGCCAGAACCCCTGCCCTGAGGACAGCCAGTTGAAATGAAACTTTAACCAAAATGCTGATTTTTGTCTTAAACAACTGGTCTCTGGCTACAAGACTAGTAATTGTGAAAACCAGACTCCAATGTGTATTCAAATTTAATATAGAACAGGGTTACACAAGGAGTGTACTCCCCCAGTGGATTAATTGAGTAAGTGCATGGAGCATTTACTGACAGAATTTTCAATGAAGCGGACTGTAGTTACAGTTGAAACCAAACAACTATGTACTGGCAACAGGGTGCACTGTAAAAATGAATCAAACACAGTCACTCTTTCAACTTCATGATTCTAAAACTCATTAGAAACTCAAGTTTGTGAATGGACTAATTTGAACCATTCTTAACAATGTTAAATGCTTAATTGACATTAAAAAATTGTAGAATGATTTTATACAATTATTGAACCAATCTAGATCATGTTTATATGCTGTATGATAATATATACCATGAAAAATTAAGTTAGTTACACTAATGCTAGAGTGTAGATGATTTTAAATAAATAGGTGTAGAAATGTTGCATTTATTTGAAAACTACTGATTCTATGCATTTACATCTACTAGCTGCCCATTACTTCTATGTTTCTCAAAGGACAAAAAAAAAACTCCAACAAAAAATAAAGTGGGCAAGTAGTATTTTGAAGGTGCATGGATTCGCACCAAAAGCAGCCATAACACTAAAAATGCAGGTTTAATCTGTTCCCATTTAACATTACATGTGGTTATTAAATTGAACATTTTGCTCCCAGCAAGGGAAAAAAAAAAAACATTTCTCTTAAATTAAAACAAACAATTTATTTAATTTGGCCAACTTCACCTCTATCGTTCCGCTGGCTCAACACTTTGCATACAGTTACTGCATAAGTATTGATTCCCTTTCAACGGAATGACAACCATTACTGAATGGGAAGAGCCCTCTCTGACCGTCAGTCACTGAGCATATATAAAAAAGCTGCCCTATCAGGCCCCTGCTGTGAGGAGGAAGTCCCTCCCACGTCCTACTGAAGAGGGTCATCCTCACAGTAGCATATCACCATTTTTTCTCTCACTTCACTGACACCGCTCAAAGGGACGTTCCCCAGGAGGTAGGTGGTCACCCAAGAGGTACCGCTCCCCTTCCCCATGGAGACGCAGGCGCTCCCCGTCGGGGTTATCACAGAAGCGCCATACCTCGTCTGAGTGGCGTTTCTAGGAGCTGGCGGAGATGGTGAGGGCTCAGCAGGCCATGCAGGAGACCCTCTTGAAATCACAGGGTAGACAGCCCCCTACCACCGGGCAGCCCCAGCTTCCCCACTTCCGCTTCCCATCCCCGACCCCACATAGGCCCCCAAGCCAAGGCGAGCTGTCCTTCACAGCATCCAAGTCAGATGTTTCCAACCCCGCCACTTCAATAGGGCAAGCCATAGCGGGGGGCTCCATACCGCCCCTGCCGCATGTGTCACAGAGGAAGGAGTTCCGGGCAGCTGCTACGTTCCCTGGCCGGCAGAACAGGAGTGGAAGGGGAACCACTTTTTAAAACAGAAAGGGCACTCACAACAAGCCCTACCCTTATGCCAGAACAGTAGAATCCCTGCTTCACACTGCAAGAGTATTGGTGCAAAGCTCCACCTTTACCAGAGGGGACAAAGACTTTTGGAGCGACCATTGACGTGAGCCTTCAGAGGTTCCACAAGGCCACGGAGGTCGCTTCAAAGTTCTTTCACCTCCCTGCCTACCACCAGCACTCAAGATGGCCTTCACAGCCTGCAGGAGCAACTGGGACTAAACGCCTCCCTCCACCCCAGATGAAGCAAGCAGGCAGAGGAAGAGCGGGCAGTAAGGGACCACCGCCGGCCAGGGGGAACCGGTTCTCCGGCTGGAGACCAAGGCCGGGGCCTAAGAAAGATCCACCCCCTCCCAAGCCCAAGGAAGACCGCCCCTGAGGGGCCACGGCTGCCACCAACCCCCCTAACAACCGGACTGATCAACGGACATGACCTATGGCAAGGCTGCACCCAGGACTCCTGGGTGCTATCGACAATGAGACATGGTTACACGTTACAATTCCTCTTAGGTCCGCCACCCTTGAAGGGTGTGCTCCTTACTACCGTTGAACCAGCGAGGGTGATACTCCTTCAACAGGAGATCGCCAATCTTCAACAGAAGAACGCTGTGCGCTTGGTAAACCCAAGCGATATCCTCAGCGGATTCTACTACAGGTACTTCCTGGTGCCCAAGAGGGACAGCGGTTTCAGACCTATTCTGGACCTCAGGGTCCTCAACATGTTCCTCAAACAAAGGAAGTTCAAAATGTTGACAGCACAGCGTATCCTCCAGTCCATCCAGTCCATCGATCGACCTGCAACACACCTACTTCCATGTCCCGATCCGTCCCACGCACAGAAAGCTCTGCTCTTCGCCTTTCAAGGCAATGTGTACAAATTCTGCGTGCTGCCGCTTGGCCTGTCACTGGCACCCCGCACATTTTCAAAGTGCAAGGATGCAGCACTGGCTCCACTCAAGCTGCAGGGGATTCGGATCCTGTACTATCTGGACGATTGGCTAGTTTGCGCATGTTCCAAAGCACGAGCTGAGGCACACACAAAACAGGTCATAGATCATGTGACAAGTTAAGGCTCTCCATACATTATACATCAAATATTCCAAAGGTTGTTGGGGCTGATGGCAGCCGCCTCGAGAATCCTTCCCTTATGGCTGGTGAGAATGTACCCACTTCAAGCCTGGGTAAATACACTCAAGGTGCACCAGGTTCACGATCGACACCGGCTGGTGCGAGTGTCCAGACAATGCTGGAGCACTGAAGTGGTGGCTCAGTCCTGGCAATCTGCACCTCAGATCTCCCCATGTCTCCCCTCACAGAAGGGAAATTGTCACTACAGATGCCTCCAGCCTGGGCTGGGGAGCGGTCTGGAATGGGAGGAGAATAAGAGGCCAGTGGAAGGGACATTGGCAGCAAGCGCATATTAATGTCCAAGAGCTGCAAGCAGTAGCCCTGGCATTATTTCATTTTCACCAGCAGTTAGTGCACAAACATGTGCTGGTCCGGACAGACAATACTATAATGGTAGCCTACATAAAACACCAAGGCAGCCTGCGCTTGCCAGGCCTTCACCACGCAGCGCACAGACTCCTGTCCTGGATGCACAGAAACTTGCGTTCCATCAGAGTGGTTCACCTCCCCAGTGTAGACAACAAGGCAGCAGACCTCCTGTCCATAAGAGCTCCAGACAGTTCGGAATGGAGACTGCACCCTCAGGTGGTGAAACAAATTTGGGAGAGGTTTCGTACAGTACAAGTCAACCTCTCCGCCACATCCGAGTCCACTCATTGCCCCCTATGGTTCTCTATGGACAGAGAAGGGGGCCCCCTGCGAGTAGACGCGGTAGCTCACCCCTGGCCACAGGGGCTCTTATATGCGTTCCCTCCACTAACGCTTTACCCCTGATACTAGAGAGGATCAGGGTGGAGAGAGCACAGATTTTGCTGGTTGCACGCAGATGGCCGAGGCACCCCTGGTTTGCTCTCCTCTCCAACATGTTGTTGGGCCAACCGTGGCAGCTCCCACTACGCAAGGACCTCCTGAGCCAAGCGGAGGGGCTATTATGGCACCAGAACCCAGCCCAGCTCCAACTCTGGGTCTGGCCGTTGAATGGAGCCGTCAATCCAGATGAGGTTTGCCAGATGCAGTGGTAGAGACACTACAGTCTGCTAGGGCGTTGAGCACTAGAGCCCAGTATTCATTTAAATGGAAAGTTTTCCAAGACTGGTGCATTGCTAAAGGTCATGATCTGGGGACCTGCCCTACTGAGACAATATTAACCTTCTTACAACATCTATTTGATGAAGGAATACCAGGCTGCAATATCATTTTGCCACAACAAAATTGACTCTGTGACCCCTGCAATTTCTTAAAGGGGCTTGGAGGCTTCGTCATCCCGTGAAAAGCATGGTCCCCAATTGGGATCTGGAACTGGAACTGCGAGTCCTTATGGGTCCCCCTTTTGAGCCCATGGCATCAGCAGAGCTGCGCCCAGTTTCCTTGAAGGTGGCATTTTTAATAGCCATTATGTCTGCCAGACGCGTAAGTGAGCTTCATGCGCTGTCCATCGATGACACATGTATGGCTTTCACTGGAAATGACTCTCGGGTAACATTAAGAACAAACACAGCCTTTTTGCCAGAAGGTGGTCTCATCATTCCATATTAACCAACTCATGGTTTTGGAAACTTTCAGACCTCCCCCAAACGAGTCAGAGGAGGACCATAGACAACACACATTTTGCCCGGTCCGGGCTCTGCACTGTTACCTGGCTAGGACGGCGTACTGAAGACAATCCAACCAGCTGTTTGTCTGCTATGGGTCCTGCTCTAGAGGTCAGGCCCGATTAAAGCAACGTCTAGCACACTGGGTGGCAGATGCTATACGCTTGGCGTATCAATAGACGGACTCTCCTTTGCCGGGGGACATTACGGCCCATTCTACCAGGGGCCAAGCAACTTCGTGGGCTTTCCTTCATAGCACCTCCTTGGATGAGCTTTGCAATGCTGCTACATGGACAGGTAGTCAGACATTTGCACGTTTTTCCTACCTTGATGTTGCAAACAGTGTGAGACCCTCTCTGGGCTCTAGGGTGTTGCAGGCGGTATGGGGGCTCTGAGGCTATCGCTGCAAGGCTGTACTGTCCATAATCTGGAGATACGACAGCTTTGGTACAGCTTCCCGTTCAGTAATGTTTGTCATTCCATTGAAAGGGAAAGTTAGGTTATTACCATAACCCTGGTTCCCTGAAAAAGAATGACAACCATTACCCTTTGAGGTCGTGTCCCCAGCTGACGATGTCTGAAAATAACGATATGCTACTGTGAGGACGACCCTCTTCAGCAGGACGTGGGAGGGACTTCCTCCTCACAGCAGGGCCCTGATAGGGCAGCTTTTTTTATATATGCTGCAGAGAAGGCTCTTCCAATTCGGTAATGGTTGTCATTTTTTTTCAGGGAACCAGGGTTATGGTAATAACCTAACATTACCGTATGTACTTTCACGTGACGTTGGCTGCGTGCCTTGGAACTGTTGCCTAACAACCACTGACAGACTGCGTGCAGTGTGAGAAAATCACTCCAACAACAGCAACACAGAAGCTGGCTGCGCAAGTGCCAAGGTGGCAGATCTAATTTTTTTTTTTTTTAATGTAATACATTGATAAAGAAACTCAGAGGGGCTGCCATTGGCCATCGGGCCGCCAATTTCCGACCCTTGAGCTAAAGCATGTTGAAATGGGATGGTTTAGCGATGCTAAGCAAATATATGGATTTAATTAAAAACTTTGATACTCTGAAAAAATGGTTTTGAATTCTTAATTTTTTTCTAAACCTTTTAATAAATGTTAAGAGTAGTTCAGGGGGCGTGGAGCTGGGTGCTTCTAATTTCCTGTCAATTAGTAACTATTTTCTATTTAAGCCCTGATCACTTACACCTTCGATGTGTTTCGTTTTGAGTCCTGACTGGTAGTGGTACATGTTACTCTGCTTAAAACAAACAAAAAAAAAACTATTCTATGAAGATCATTTTTTCAAATTATAATCTTAAATACTTTTAAGCTTACCTGCCTCTAAATGGAAAAGCCTTCTACCCACGCCTTTCCTTCCGACTCGGATGAGTTCCTGCCTCCGACTCCTCCACCAGTCCATCTCTGTCCGACCTCCTGTCCCTCCTCCCGGCTTCTGACTGCATCAACCTTGCCAGCCGACCTTGCTTTAATCAACTGCAAACTTTGCTCCATCAGTGCCATCTTGACAAACTGGAGAACCCTTCTTCTGCTCCACTTGCGTTCAGTTCCAGCACTTGCCAACCTTGCCCCTCCCCCGCTCCCAGAGCCAGCACAATTTATCGTTCCTTCAGAAAATCCTGCCCTGGATTTCCATCGCTACAATCAACGTTTTAAAAGAACTATCCAACCCATTTTATACTCCATTTCAGACTGTGGCGGCTCATGCTTTCGACTGAACACAACATGCTCCAACAACACTGCTGTACTGCACCTTTTCCACTGGCGCCTCTGACCCTGGTTATCACGGCAACACCCTCATTGAGTGACTGTGAGGAGTGGTAAGTTGCCATGGCAATCATGCAGCTTCATCATCACTGCGAGCTCCGTGCCTCAGTACTGCAATCTTCTGGCTTCCTGTTGCTGTTCTTTCACAACCTGTGAGGGCTCATTCAACTCTCAGAATTGTGATATCTAAACACTACGTTAATTAATTCATATACATGACTAACTGTCCTAAAACATGTAAATAATATATTCAAATCTAAAAGAATACGCAATTGTTGTTCTACATAGACAAGGATTTTAATCACAATAACCAAATATTTTCTACCCTGCTTCACTCAAGCCAATGGTTTAATTCCAATTATAACCTCTAGATGGCAGTATAAAACCACAAGTTCTATACAGTCTTTAAGTTTGCTATCACTGCGAAGCTTGCACACTCCAGCTTTTCTATCTATTCCTGCAGTCCATTGTCACTCCGAGAGATTCTCAGGAGTTCCCCTCCTGCGTCATCATTTTGCCTACCTATATCAACCGACACTCTTCAATTTCAACTCTTCCTCTCTTCAAGGACCTAGTCATGAAGAAACGCGCTCAGCTGCTTTTGAAGATGCTCAGAATCTCCCATCACAGTAATGTCCAGCTTCCCTGCATCAGGCATCCATTCCTGCGACTTATTCCTGTTCCCAGATTTGTGTTTTCTCATCTGGCTCCTCTCCTCCAATCTGACCAACTTTCAACTTTCAAAGTCATCATTTCATCAACATGAGCCGCCAGTCAGACACGGAACCATGTCCTATGATTATCAATGTTTCAGTCAATGTCCTCCAACCCCCCCAATAGACAATACTCTCATAAACTGCGCCCGACCAAATCAATAGGTTTTGTAGACGTCTTCGAGCAATACATTCTTCATCCTCTCAGGTTCTGCAGCAGTCTCAGATCTCTGCAATCTTCATCTCTGCCCAAAAGCAACCCCATCTCTGGTTCCATGTAAATCTGCCTTAACACTCAAAGACCAATATCCACCGTATTCAGCAGATCTCTACTCTCTGCAGCAGACCACCACACTCTACCGATGGTAGTCCTCCACTCACTATCGCATATCTCTGTTTCAGCAGATTTCTGCTCTCTACAGCTGGGCCTCTGCACACTACCGATAGCACTCCATTGTTTTTATCCTCAGACCTTTGCTCTGTTCAGCAGATTCAACGTTAATCGCTCCGCACCACAGCAGATCTCCGCTACCTCTTCAGATCTGCTCACTACTGCAGCATGCAAAGTTGCTCTAGTTTACTGTTTAAATCTGCAACTGCACTTCTCCAATGCTCCAGTCTTCTTCCTATACACAGATTCTGCCAGCATTTCCACAATCAAGGCTAACGCTTATCCCCATATAATCAAAATACAGGGCACTTCCTCAGCAATCCTGTTCATATTTCTGCAATGTACCCAGCTTGTTACTTGCCAAGTCAGAACCTGATCAGACACGCAGCTTCGAAGCAGTCCTATTTAAATACCTAAAAAGGCCATCGTCAACTCCAGCCGTCAGTGCGACGAATGGAAAAAAAATTCTAATTAGCATCCTCGTAAGAGAGGATGTTAAATAAATAGGTATTTAACTAAATAAACCAAAGAAACTGGTCAAAAAGTCTGTAATGAAATATTCAAAACAAAAGGGGGGGTGGTACAGATCATGCCACCCAGAGGCCACTGGTCGACAAAGGCCGACACGTTGCCAGCAGACTCCGCGTGGGCGTACTCTAAATTAACCCTGGACAGAGCCTCCCACTGGGGAGACGAGGGCGAGGAAGTGGAGGGTGTGGAGCACCATAGCGTACAGGGTCCTCCTCGACACGGATTGCAGGGGGTTCGAGAAGAACTGCAAGACCCTGATCAGGTTGTTCTCGAGGGGAGGCCAAGGGGGGGCTCGGGCCTTGGGTTCGATCAGCAGGACTGGAGAGCCGGAGGTAGGGGGTGGAATTTGTTCTCCGTTGCCGAGGACCCCCTCGAGATACCTGACAGAGTCTTGGTGTAATGCTGCTTTACACTCCTGGATCGCTCAGCGGGCCGTCCTGACGGTCCCCCAAGCTATCCTGGCAACCAGCGACTCGGGAGTCAGCCACTCCGAGCGGTCGCAATCCAGGAGATCCCAGGAGATCGGTGCAGATCAACAGTCTCTGCACTGAGGGGGGACTCCAACGCCTGCGCACCTAGGAGGGGGATGTGCAGCAGGGGCTCCAGAAGGAGTTCTTCGCCCTCGGTCAGAACGGCGTCTTGGCCAACAGAAAACATGCTCTGGGTCTTGAGCAGGTCCTGGTAGAAGACCGGCAGCTCGGGGAGACAGTTTCCTCGGAGATCGATCCAGAAGAGCTGCCGGTCATAGCGCAGGTCGTGGAGCTGGCGCAGGAGAAGGCAAGCCAGCGTGCACCACTGCAGGGCCGGGTCTGTGTACAGGAATCACTGCAGGGTCTGTAGGTGGAAGGTGTGCACCTGACTCTTGATGCACACCAACCCCTACCTAGCCTCGGACAAAGGCAGGCACAGCACCCCGACAGAGACCCAATGCTTTCCAGCATAGAAGAAGTCTGTCAGCTCCCTTTGGACCCTGGCGATAAACTCAGAGGGCGGACTCAGGATGGTGAGTCGATGCCAGAGCATCAACGCCACCAACTGGTTGATGACCACAGCCCTGCCCCTGAAGGAAAGCAGTTTCAGCAGACTCAACCACGACCTGTCGCGCAGCAACCTTGTCCTCCAACTCCACCCAGTTGGCTGCGACCGAGGCCTCCACGGGGCTCAAGTGGACTCGTAGGTATTTGAAGCTGTCCGCGCTCCACTGGAACTACTGGAGCACGGCAGGGAGGGAGTCCACCTGCCTGGGACCTACCAGTAGCCCGGAGCACTTGTTCCAGTTGATCCTGGCAGAGGAAGCAGCAGAGTATACGCTCTGGCACCTCTGCATCCTCTCCAGATCAACGGGATCCGAGGCCACCAGAGCACGTCGTTGGTGTAAGCCGACAGGACCACCCTCGTGTCCGGTGCGCCGAGCGCCAACCCCGTGAGCCTCCTGCGAAGGAGGCAGAGGAAGGGCTCGATGCACAGCGCTTAGTTGTCTGGACAGAGGGCAGCCTTGACGCACTCCTCTTCTGAACGCGAGGGGTGCAGTCAGGGACCAGTTGACCTTGATCAGGCACTCGGGAGAGGTGTACAGCATCTGGAACAGGCCCATGAAGTGCGGCCCGAATCCGAATGCTCGCAGGGCTCTGAAGAGATACTTGTGATCCACCCCGACGAACGCCTTCTCCTGATCCAGAGAGAGGAAGCCAACCAATCGGCCCGTCCTCCTGCAGTAGTGCAGGAGGTCCAGAACCAGGAAGATGTTGTCAAATATCGTCCGGTTCAGGACCGTGTAGGACTGGTCGGAGAGGATCACGTCTCCCAGCATAGAATTGATCCTCAGGGAGGCGGCCTTGGCCATGATTTTGTAGTATGTGCATAGCAGAGAGACAGAGTGCCAGATCTTGAGGCAGCGCAGATCCCATTTCTTGGGCAACAGCATGATGACCTCCTGTCTCATCAAAAGGGGCATCTCCCCGGTCTCATAGGCTTCCTCCAGGACCCGCGCAAAGGCGGACCCCAGTAAGTCCCAAAACTTTTTGAAGAACTTTGGCCCTCTCGTTCACGCTCTCAGGATCCGTCAGAAGGGAGCCGTCCTCCGTCGGGAGGCAGGTAATGTTCTTACCGTCTCCCCTTTTTCTCTAATGCATAGAAGAAGGGTGTGCCATGGTCCATCTCCCGAATGAACTGGACCCGCGCGTGCACAAACGCCCCCCGGGACCGCTGGAGCGGCAGGTCCCGCAAGGTGCTCTTCTCCTCGTATACGAGCTGCTCGAGTTGGTCCCCATGAGACTGTCGACTCCTTTTCCATCCGCTCGATCCGTGAGTCATAAGAACATAAGAACATAAAGAACATAAGAAAGTTTACAAACAAGAGGAGGCCATTTGGCCCATCTTACTCGTTTGGTTGTTAGTAGCTTATTGATCCCAAAATCTCATCAAGCAGCTTCTTGAAGGATCCCAGGGTGTCAGCTTCAACAACATTACTGGGGAGTTGATTCCAGACCCTCACAATTCTCTGTGTAAAAAAGTGCCTCCTATTTTCTGTTCTGAATGCCCCTTTGTCTAAACTCCAT
This sequence comes from Polyodon spathula, assembly GCF_017654505.1. Lineage (NCBI taxonomy): Eukaryota > Metazoa > Chordata > Actinopteri > Acipenseriformes > Polyodontidae > Polyodon > Polyodon spathula. Next base: position 15,815,617 of record NC_054555.1, read on the forward strand.
TTGTGACCCCTGGTCCTTGTTTCTTTTTTCAGGCTGAAAAAGTCCCTTGGGTCGACACTGTCAATACCTTTTAGAATTTTGAATGCTTGAATTAGGTCGCCGCATAGTCTTCTTTGTTCAAGACTGAACAGATTCAATTCTTTTAGCCTGTCTGCATATGACATGCCTTTTAAGCCCGGAATAATTCTGGTCGCTCTTCTGTGCACTCTTTCTAGAGCAGCAATATCTTTTTATAGCGAGGTGACCAGAACTGCACACAATATTCAAGATGAGGTCTTACTAGTGCATTGTACAGTTTTAACATTACTTCCCTTGATTTAAATTCAACACTTTTCACAATGTATCTGAGCATCTTGTTAGCCTTTTTTATAGCTTCCCCACATTGTCTAGATGAAGACATTTCTGAGTCAACGAAAACTCCTAGGTCTTTTTCATAGATTCCTTCTCCAATTTCAATATCTCCCATATGATATTTATAATGTACATTTTAATTTCCTGCGTGCAGTACCTTACACTTTTCTCTATTAAATGTCATTTGCCATGTGTCTGCCCAGTTCTGAATCTTGTCTAGATCATTTTGAATGACCTTTGCTGCTGCAACAGTGTTTGCCACTCCTCCTATTTTTGTGTCGTCTGCAAATTTAACAAGTTTGCTTACTATACCAGAATCTAAATCATTAATGTAGATTAGGAATAGCAGAGGACCTAATACTGATCCCTGTGGTACACCACTGGTTACCACACTCCATTCTGAGGTTTTTCCTCTAATCAGTACTTTCTGTTTTCTACATGTTAACCACTCCCTAATCCATGTACATGCGTTTCCTTGAATCCCAACTGCGTTCAGTTTGAGAATTAATCTTTTGTGCGGGACTTTGTCAAAAGCTTTCTGGAAATCTAAATAAACCATGTCATGTGCTTTGCAATTATCCATTATCGATGTTGCATCCTCAAAAAAATCAAGCAAGTTAGTTAGACACGATCTCCCTTTCCTAAAACCATGCTGACCCTGGACCCTGTTACCATATAGGTAATTTTCCATTTTGGATCTTATTATAGTTTCCATAAGTTTGCATATAATAGAAGTCAGGCTTACAGGTCTGTAGTTACCTGGTTCAGTTTTGTTTCCCTTTTTGTGGATCGGTATTACATTTGCAATTTTCCAGTCTGTCGGTACCACCCCTGTGTCAAGAGACTGCTGCATGATCTTGGTTAGCGGTTTGTAAATTTACTTCTTTCATTTATTTGAGTACTACTGGGAGGATCTCATCCGGCCCTGGGGATTTGTTTATTTTAAGAGCTCCTAGTCCCTTTAACACTTCTGCCTCAGTTATGCTAAAGTTATTTAAAACTGGATAGGAACTGGATGACATGTGGGGCATGTTGTTAGTATCGTCCTTTGTAAAAACTTGTGAAAAGTAATCATTTAATATATTTGCTATTTTTTTTCTTCATCTACGATTTTGCCATTTGTATCTCTTAAACATTTAATCTCCTCTTTAAATGTTCGTTTGCTGTTGTTATATTTGAAAAACATTTTGGAATTGGTTTTAGCCGCCTTAGCAATATTCATTTCTATTTCTCTCTTGGCGTTTCTAACTTCCTTTTTGACTTGCGTTTGCAGTTCCGTGTACTCTTTTTAGGTCCTTTTTTAATGCTCTATAAAGTGCCTTTTTTCGCTGAATATTTTTTTTAATTGATCTATTAAACCATTTTGGCCATTTAGTTTTACATTTAGATTTGTCTACTTTAGGGATGTAATTTAGCGGTCTATAGCATGCTCCTATTGTTATGCCCTTTGATTTTTTGTCTGTTATTCTGACCCATACTGATTCGGTTTTATTTTCTTTGTCCAGGTTTAACACCTGGGCTTCAAGACTGTTTCTTATGTATAGCGCTACCCCTCCTCCTCTTCTGTCCTGCCTGTCTTTCCTATACAGTGTATACCCACAAATATTATATTCATCCCCATCACTCTCAGACAACCACGTTTCAGTAACACCTATCACAACATAGTTACTTGTTAGTGCAGTAGCTTCAAGTTCTAGAATTGTTTCTGATGCTTCTAGCATTTAGATAAATACATTTAATGGTTGTCTTACCTGAGTTGTTGTTCTTGTTTTGATCCGGTCTCCCCCTCTTCCTTTCTAGTTTAAATACTTCAGGACCAGTATGCACAGGACCAGTATTTCACGCTGGCAGATGGACAGTCCCACCAGGCCAAAGGTCAAGTTCGTCTCACTTACCTTCTACAAGCAGAGGTATGGTTTATAGGCACCTATGTTCTGGAGGATCGTCATCTAACATTCCCTCTTGTCCTAGGCTTGGATTTCCTGGGGAAAACTCATACCCAGATTGACATTGTCAATAGGCATTATGGTGTTAAACACCAGAAGGATTTCTCCTACCATCCTTTTTTGCCACAGTACGAGTGGGAATCTTCGTGGCACAGGTTTTCACCAAGGGTCTGTCTCTACTTCCATATGGCTGGCCACCCACCTACTACCTCTCATCCTAAGCCAACCCAACCTCCGAAGGAGACCATGAACATCACTTCATCTGAACCATCTCTTGATGAGCTACAACTCCAGAAGCTCCAGCAGAAGTGGTCATTGGTCTGCAGTGATCATCTAGGAATGACCACAGTCACCCATCACTCTATCCCCACGGAGGATGAAGTCCCTGCCTGAGGTCCACCATATCGAGTGTCGCTGCTGAAAAAGGCTTTGATCAAGGAACTCCGTCCAAGACATGCTTCTGGACGGAGTTATCAAACCATCTACCTCCCAATGGTCCTCTCCGGTAGTGCGCACACAGAAGAAAGATGGAGGATACAGGTTCTGTGTGGACTACAGGAAATTGAATGCCAAGACCATCTTTGACGCATACCCCATGCCCCTCATTCATGACATCCTGGAGTCCCTGAGTGGTGCCGCAGTATTCAGCTCCCTTGATCTACGATCAGGTTACTGACAATTGGCGATGGATGCAGGAAGTAGAGCGAAGATTGCATTTACCACACCCTTTGGTTTATATCAGTTTAAAGTAATGTCATTTGGGTTAAAAAATGCCACAGCCACTTTTCAACGGCTGATGGAGAGGGAGTTAGGAGACCTTCGAGGGAAGATCTGTTTTGTCTACATTGATGACATAATTGTCTATTCGTCAAACCCAGCACAGCATCTTTAAGACCTTGAAGCTGTCTTCCACAAACTTCATCTGGCCCGCCTGACTCTCAATCTCAAAAAATGCCACTTCCTCAAACACACTCTCCATTTCCTCGGTCATGTGGTTTCAGGTGAGGGTGTAGCTGTTGATCCCCACAAGCTCCAAGCCATCAAAGAATATCCCATACCTACCAACTTGAAGGAGGTTCAACAGTTCCTAGGTTTGGCCGGGTGGTACCACAAGTACATTCACAGGTTTGTGGATATCACTGCACCCTAAACAACTTGAAAAAGAAGGATGTCCCCTGGAAATGGACAGGAGAGTGCCAGAAAAGTTTCAAACTCCTACAAGAAGCTTTGATCAGTCCTCCAGTCCTTGCTCACCCAGACATCAATAAGACATTCCGAGTCTTCATTGATGCCAGCGATGTAGGACTAGGAGCAGTTCTGACCCAGCTAGAAGGAGAGGATGAAAAAGTAATAGCCTATGCCTCAAAATTATTGATTTCTGCCGAAAAGAACTACTTCACTTCTGAAAAGGAGTGTCTCGCTGTTGTGTGAGCAGTAGAGAAATGGCGGCATTATCTGGAGGGGTGGAGTTTGAGGTAGTCGCAGACCACGCTGCACTCTCCTGGGCATTCAATAACCCAAAAACCTCTTCCAGACTGACCCGCTGGACACTGTCTACAACAATTCACTTTTACCGTTATTTACAGGAAAGGTAGTCTTAACCTGGTACCTGATGCACTCTCCTGAGCTCCTCTTGTACCGCCTTCAACTCCCTCTGCAACAGTATGTGTCAGCAATGCCTCTACAAGTAGCATGGACCTTCCTACCACCATGGACCAGATTTCAGCCGCTCAGTCCAAAGACCCAACTATCTCTGATATCATCTGTGACATTGGTTCAAAGACTGACAGTTATATCACATCACCTTCATCCAACAGCAGGGACTGGTGTATCGCCGGGTGTCCATCCCTAAACAAGGATTCCGATACCAGTTGGTTATTCTGGAACAGCTGACGGATTCCTTTCTCCTACATTAACATGAAAACCCTTTGGGAAGTCACCTGGGCAGGATGAAGACCTTGTTGCACATATTGGAGGTTGCATGGTGGCCATCCATTCGTAAAGATACATGGCGCCACATAAAGGAGTGTCACACCTGCCAGAGGTACAAACCTTCCAACACCAAACCAGCAGCTCAACTCCAGTCCACTACCGTGAAGGAGCCCGGAGAGATGTTGCATCTGGACCTTATGGGACCTTTGCTGAGAAGTAAAAAAGATAACGCTTACATCCTGGTAATTGTTGATTACTTCACAAAGTGGGTTGAGCTGTTTCCATTGCGGGACAGTAAGACCACCAAGATTGTGAACATTTTGACGCAGGAAATCTTCACCCGATGGGGAACCCCGCGACATATTCTTTCAGACCGTGGACCTCAGTTACTTGCAGAGGTGTGCAAAACCTGGGGAGTCATACAAAAACTCACCACAAGCTACCACCCCACAGACCAACCTGATGGAACGGGTGAACTGCACCTTAAAAACCATGGTGGTATCCTTCGTTGGAAAAAACACATCAGCTGTGGGATCAGTGGCTACCTGAGTTCCATTTCGCCCTCAACACCGCCAAACATGAAACCACTGGCTTCTCTCCTGCAGTATTAGTACTCGGAAGGACCATCAGAGGCCCATTGGATCAATTAATCGCTGTTGCTCCTGCTCCATCCACTGATCCCTACCAACTGCTAGATCGCCAGCAGCAAATTGCCAAAGAGTTATGGGATCATGTTTCCAAAGCTCAGAAACGGCAAGCTCGGAATTAACGCCCGGAGAGCACACTATCAGTATGAAGAAAGTGAGTTAGTCTGGATAAGATCTCACCCCTTATCTGATGACTCTGGAAAGTATTCTGCTAAACTTGCCCCTAAATGGTTTGGGCCGGCTCTTGTAAACAAGAGACTTGGACCCAACAACTACAAAGTCAAGTGGGGGGACTCCAATTCTATTAAAGAGGATACAGTCAATATTGTTAATCTAAAACGCTATTATGGCGTTCGTCCCTTGCACCTCCAGTGTGGAGGGGGGGAATATGTAGCAATTCACTTGCTCCATAATGTGGGTGTAAGTTTCACCCACTTGTCCCTTTTATTAGGGTCAGCCAGGTTAAAACTCAGTTTCCCATAGTTCCTTTCTATGACCATCTGTTCATCCTCTCCCCCCATTGGCTCATTCAGATATCCACTCCTCCAATCTCAGAGCACCTTGGAAGCCAGTACTGGTATTAAAGCTGGCTGGCTAGGCCAAGGAGGACTCCATTTTCTCTTGAGGAATCCATTTACAAACAAACAGCATATTACTTAATTACAGTGTAACTTTAACTTTTAGATAAATACGGGTGCATCTATTTACTCTTCTGATAATCTTGTACTTTGTCTAAACCTTTCTTTTTTGTTTACACTGTTACTGTTTAAGTTTAGTTGCTGTTCAAGGTCTGTTTAGGGTTTGTTTTTCTTAGTGTGTTCAGTCTCCTTTTTGTTCCTGATTCTCCTGATATTTTCCAAATGGCTGTTCACCACTCAACCCGGTTCTACTCAACAGACTCAACATTTTCTACAATCATTATTTTTTCATCAATATTCATCCATCATCATCAGTACAGGACTCTATCCGGGACTTCATTATTTGTTGGTGAGATTATTCCTTTTCTGTCTGCTGGTTTTATTCTACTTTGATACTTTGGTTCTTGTAATTTTGGTTTTGTTCTTTTTGTTACTTTGGATTTCATGTGCATTGCTTCACTGGACTTGTTAGGCCTAAATTTCATTTATCATCCATTGCCATCAAGACTGGCTTTTTGTTTGGTTCCCCATATAATTATTCATTCACCTTCGTCTCTTTTGTATTGGTGTGTGTGGGGGGGTTTATTGGAGGCCCACCAGACACCACATTCATTTTGCTTTAGTGTTAGTTTGTTTGGATGTTTGTTTAGTTCATATTACTTTCTTACTCACTTGTACCTTCCATAAATGTTCTCTGCAATAAGTTGTTGTCCTTATATTTCATTTATTACATTATAGTTTACAACAATAAACCATTTGTTCATGAAATTGACACCTCTGACGTCCCTGATTTTACTGTCTGTCACTCTTGCTGGCTTAGTTATAGATATTGGGCCAGTAGTATCTCCTTAGGGAGGACAGTACAACTGCTTCTCAGTTGTGCAGAGTGGTCATTACAAGGTAGAGAGTAGAGACTAATCTGATTACAGCTAAACACATTGCGGACTTGTAAATAAAAATAATAAAGTAGAATACTGTTCTTTATAATCAAAATACAACTGGTTTCTGTGTGGTCGTAAAATGTGACTGCTCCTGGGGCTTTTAGGTATAATGTAATATATATAATTTATTTCTGCACCTGTGTTTCATGCTCTGTGAGAATATTTAATACATATGGACAGAAAGGTATATGAACGTGCAACCCCATATGTGTTTCGCGACTGGGGAAAATTACACTTTAAAACCAAAAATCACCAAAATGACTGCCGCGTGGACTTCTAGTGTTAATCATAACAACAATACCTTCATGAGTTTTTATGCATCTTTATTGTTTCGCCATCTTGAACACATTGCCTAACTAACATAAAATCACCACCCCCAGCTCTCTAGGGGCCAACTACCAATAATAACAGGGAGTGTCTGCTAATATGTTACATTCCTACAAAATCACATCTCCCTCACTTAAAAGAAAAGTTCTGTATTACTTTCAAAACAGTCTGAAAGTTGAAAGTAAATTGAGTTTCTCACAGGCGCTTAAGCCTAGATTTGGTTGCACCTCTTTCTCTACAATTAACAGAGACATCTTGAACTGCTGGCCTTTGTGCTTCAGAGCTTCCATGCAGCTCCCTTTTAACTGGAATATTATCTCCTATATAATCAGTTACTTTGATCTTGGCTGGAGAATTTTAGGTTTTAGATTTTATAATCTTGCAATGAAATCAGGATCACCTGTGCTCCTGTATCAAGCTTGAATGTTATGAACACTGTTGCTGTGTCAGATTTATTGGCAATTCAAATGTTTGCAGTTTGAACTTTGTATACTACAGATAGCGCAGTCAGTCACACACTGTACTGTAATACAGGCCTTAATGGCTTCAGATCTGTTTACTTATCAAGTCCATTAATGACACATCACACACTGAGTAAATAATGTTCAGTGCTATTTCCGTTTGTTTTCTTTCAGGTTAAGCAAAGCCTAGCGCATTGTATCATTGTATCTTGCGCTAGCCTGACACTGCAAGGTGAGGTGCGACCACTGTGTTCAAGGTGTAAACGGAATTGCATAAGCATTATTTCAAGATTGCTCTCATGTGTTTATTTTGACAGGATTCTTTTGAATTTGCATTCAAGCTTGAGAGATGCATTTAACTCAAAAGGTTTATCAATCAACTCACAGTGGTAATATTGACTGATTATTATTTCTATTTAAAACTCTTTATTCCAGGATGAATCACACTGAAGCTATACAGTTGAGGATAATAAAAAGGGTTACATTCAGCCACCTCTCACCCTCAGAGAATGTATATCAACATGAGTTGCATGTTTCTAACCCACCATGCAACTCATTTTAAATTCCATCATGTCTAAGTTACTGTGTTGTTTTTTTACCAGTTTTTCACTTTGACTCACATGAAGCACATGACCCTACATGATGCCTTGGGGTTTACAAATCATGAATATGAAATAAATACCCTAGCACTGTCTAGTTATAGTACATTATAGTATACAGTTATAGTATAGGTATACAGTGTCAGGTTATTGATATCATATTCAGGATTTATTCACAGGCTATGCCATATACACCAGTGTTGTACATATTATACTACAACACTAGCCTGCACTAATCAGTTATTGGGCAAATTAACCAACAACATCGTTTGGGCATGAATACAATTAAAGCCCAATAAATCAAAGAGCATCTCTATAATTAAAGGTAAAGTAGTAGATAAAAGGTTCTACATTAATGGTGAGGTAATGCCAACAGTGCCTGAGAAGTCAGTGAAAAGTCTTGGGAGATGGTACGATGGGGATCTAAAGGACACAGTTTGTGTGGGAGAAGTTAGACAACAAGCAGTGAAAGGGTTGAAAAGCATAGACAGCAACGCTTTCCCGGGAAAACTGAAAATCTTGTGCTTTCAGTTTGGTCTAATGCCAAGGCTGCTGTGGCCACTGACTGTGTACAAGTTTTCCTTGACAACAGTTGAGAAGCTGGAAGCTTTAATCAGTTCATACGTCAGGAAATGGTTGGGAGTTCCACGCTGCCTCAGCAGAGTGGGACTTTATGGTAAAGAAATACTGCAGCTACCAATCTCTGCTCTAACCGAGGAGTTTAAGTGCGCCAAAGTTCGACTGGAAATAACGTTAGTACATTCAAGCGACAAATGTGTTAGAGAGACAGCACCTATGTTAAAAACTGGAAGAAAGTGGGTGGCATTGAAAGCCGTGGAAGATGCTAAGGCTGCTCTTCAAATCAGTGATGGGGCAAGTTCAGCATGGAAGAGGGGGTATTGGTCTCAATTCAGCTTCTCCTACATGGCACAAGGCAATCCCAGCTCAACGGAGGAAGGTGGTAGTCAACGAGGTGCAAAAGCAGGAGGAGAGGATGAGGTGAGAAAAGGCCATTTCCCAGGCCAAGCAGGGAGAATGGATGAGATGGGAGAGTGTGGAACAACGTAAGATCGGCTGGCAAGACCTATGGACAATGGAACAAAGCAGGATCAGTTTCCTCATCAGATCAACATATGATGTTCTCCCATCACCACAGAACCTAAACCTCTGGGTGGGTGAGGATCACTCATGTCTTTTGTTTTCATCACCTGCAACATTAAGGCACATTGACAGGATATAAGGTGGGTCTTAGCTAAGGATAGTTTACTTGGCACCATGTTGTTTGTGATGTTTGGCCTTAGCATTGGAAGACAAGCGTAACCTGACGAATAAGTTGCCACCAGTTCCATCAAAGCATTACACACAAAAGACAACATTCCTCCATCCAGGAGAGCAACCACAAAGAAAAGGTGTTAAAACCAAGCCTCACCCAGGACAACTGGAAGCTGCTAGAGACTGGAAAATGCTGGCAGATGTTGGTCAACGGCTTATTTTTCCACCTGAGATTGCCACCACTAACCTTCGACCAGACATTGTCTTGTGATCTGGATCAGCATGTCTTGTTCATATGGTAGAGTTAACAGTGCCACTGGAGGATGCTGTGAATGAGGCATATGAGAGGAAGAAACTTCTGTATGCTCAACTAGCTGCTGAACCGGAACAGCGAGGATGGAGAGTCCGGGTTTACCCAGTGGAGATAAGAACATAAGAAAGTTTACAAACGAGAGGAGGCCATTTGGCCCATCTTGCTCGTTTGGTTGTTAGTAGCTTATTGATCCCAGAATCTCATCAAGCAGCTTCTTGAAGGATCCCAAGGTGTCAGCTTCAACAACATTACTAGGGAGTTGATTCTAGACCCTCACGATTCTCTGTGTAAAAAAGTGCCTCCTATTTTCTGTTCTGAATGCCCCTTTGTCTAATTTCCATTTGTGACCCTTGGTCCTTGTTTCTTTTTTCAGGTCAAAAAAGTCCCTTGAGTCGACATTGTCAATACCTTAAATTTTGAATGCTTGAATTAGGTCGCCGCATAGTCTTCTTTGTTCAAGACTGAATAGATTCAATTCTTTTAGCCTGTCTGCATATGACATGCCTTTTAAGCCCGGAATAATTCTGGTCGCTCTTCTTTGCACTCTTTCTAGAGTAGCAATATCCTTTTTGTAGCGAGGTGACCAGAACTGAACACAATATTCAAGATGAGGTCTTAATAGTGCATTGTACAGTTTTAACATTACTTCCCATGATTTAAATTCAACACTTTTCACAATGTATCCAAGCATCTTGTTGGTCTTTTTTTTATAGCTTCCCCACATTGTCTAGATGAAGACATTTCTGAGTCAACAAAAACTCCTAGGTCTTTTTCAGATTCCTTCTCCAATTTCAATATCTCCCATATGATATTTATAATGTACATTTTTATTTCCTGCGTGCAGTACCTTACACTTTTCTCTATTAAATGTCATTTCCCATGTGTCTGCCCAGTTCTGAATCTTGTCTAGATCATTTTGAATGACCTTTGCTGCTGCAACAGTGTATGCCACTCCTCCTATTTTTGTGTCATCTGTGAATTTAACAAGTTTGCTTACTATACCAGAATCTAAATCATTAATGTAGATTAGGAATAGCAGAGGACCTAATACTGATCCCTGTGGTACTCCACTGGTTAGAGATTCTGGTAGTGGAAGCCCTTTCAGGATTAGAGAAATGTGCGAGTTGCCGAGTGTAGATCTGGGATGCCGGAAATGAGTTTGTAGAAAAACTGGATGCCGGAAATTGAAATATTGATGGAGGAAACTGTTATAGCTCCATTCTTAAGGGACATAATATAGGGTGATACTACAGGCATTGAAAATGAAGGGAACAGAATGCAATTCCAAGATGACCAGTATATTTGCAGTGAGTAGGGAGTGATGGTGAGAAGAGTTGTTTCTTGAGCCTGCAGAATTAGGGAATGCAGCAGGTGGCTCACATGAATATCCGGTCTGAAAAGGGAGGAAACTGAGTTGGCAAGAGGTCGTCTTCAGGAGCTAATGCTCTGAATCTCTGCATTTGGAAACGAGAGAATCAGCAATTACATTCAGGTGGCTGAGAATGTGTTGAACTAATTAATTAACAAATTAACTGATGAGTAACAGGTAACCAAATAATCCTTCTGAATATTTTCATTATATGGTGGGAGGATGAACGACCTTTGTTAATTTGGACTGTAGCTGAATTATCTGAGTGGAGCAAAATAGATTTTTTTGGGCCCAGGAGACCCCCATACCCAGCAACTGGATACATTTCGTACAATGACGAGGAGTGATCGGGGATAGGAATATGAGGAATTCCTCGTGCCATGGAGCAGAAAACCATTTTGCCTTGTAGTATCCTCCAAAGCCAAGTGAGCTGCATCTGTCAACAGTTGAATATCTTCGTGCAGCAGGAGACACTCGACGTAAAAGTAATGCCGTTCCAGACTTTTACTAGGAGCTCCCACAGACAGAGTTCCTTGCGGCCAAAAGGATCCATGAGTATGACATCGTTGAGGGAATCAACAGAAGGGATCAAGAGAAGGTAGGAGACAGCTCTTTCTTGAGAGATTATCCTCATTGCTTAGTTTAAATGGGCTAGGAGAGACAGAAGACTGTGTTTGTAGGTCGACCGGACAGAAAAGTGGAAATAGAAACAATACGGTTGCTCCTCGAGGCTGAAAAAGATTGGGAATCCTGGGTGAGAAACTTGATGGAAGTGAGAGGACCTAAGGTCTCTTCTGATGCTAGGAGGATGCCGAGATTTGAAAATAATGATATGAGGATTGTTATTTTCTGGGCAGGGGAAGCGTGGGGAAAATCAAATTGAAGAAAATCATCCAGGAGATTCAGCACAAAAGGAATGCGGTAGTTATTAAGGACTATCCAGCACAGCGCTTCTGACAAGGTATTGATTATCTATGGGCTGCTTTTGCAACCAAAAGTCAGACAAACAGAAAAATAAAATTTGAAAAGCCACTGTACTCTGAAGAGGTGCCTAAGGGCAGGCTCAATGGGCATAATTAAAAAATGTATTTGATATATCAGCTTTAAACCCATGGCTGGCTTTCCCAGCAATTTTGATTAATATGGCATAGTCGATTTTTGAATATTGCAGGGGGAAATCTTCGAGAGGGTGTGGTGGAGTTATGGTGAGCAGAAATGAAGGAAGTTACAGGCGGAATAGTACAGTTTACTTTGTTGAAGTTATTACAAATCTGGCAGCCCACAGAGTATGCAGTATTGCAGCCCTGGCCGTCTTTTGATCTGGAGGGGATGAAAAGATGAGGAGGATTGCGAGGGAGGGACATGAGGGGACGGGGTGGAGGGTCAGTGAGGTGAGCAGTTGAATCGCATGCCGAGCATACTAGAAGCTGAAGACCTGTGAAAAACAGGGGAATATGTATTGGTCCAGTGCACCCTAGCAGATGCTCTGGTTCTATTGTTGGAGATGGGCAATGGCTTTGGCAGAAAATACTTTGCAGTATTCAAAGAAATGGGAACCTCCGAATCTAACTGAGAAGTCTAAAATGATCACCATACAATAACCAACTAACACCGTCGGTCGGGATAGAACTCACATATGATGGCCCTGAAATGGCCGAGAGCTAGAATGAACTCGGAAATGGTAAGTGTTTTGAATAAACTGCTGATGAGCTGAAAAAAGAAAAGCATCTCACAGAGAAGGGGCCACTATGGAGCCTGCTGGACACCTGCAATGAGGGAAGAGAAGCTTAAAGGTTATAGTTGGAGGAGAAGGGACCACCATGGGAGCCGCTGGATGCCCATAATGGCCAGGGATGTCACTGCAGGGGCTTGCTGGATGCCTGCAGTGAGGAGGAACAGAAAGAAAAGCATTTCACAGAGAAAGGACCACTATGGGGGGCTTGCTAGACGCCTGCAGTGAGGGGGAAGGAGAAGGGACTACTGTAGGGGCCTGCTGGACACCCATAGTGGCCAGGGAGGTTACTGCAGGGTCCTGCTGGACACCTGCAGTGAGGGGAAGGAGAAAGGACCACCATGGGGGCTTACTGGATGCCCATAGTGGCCAGAGAGGTCACTGCAGGGGCCTGCTGGATGCCTGCAGTGAGGAGGAACAGAAAGAAAAGCATTTCACAGAGAAAGGACCACTATGGGGGGCTTGCTAGACGCCTGCAGTGAGGGGGAAGGAGAAGGGACTACTGTAGGGGCCTGCTGGACACCCATAGTGGCCAGGGAGGTTACTGCAGGGTCCTGCTGGACACCTGCAGTGAGGGGAAGGAGAAAGGACCACCATGGGGGCTTGGACTGGATGCCCATAGTGGCCAGAGAGGTCACTGCAGGGGCCTGCTGGATGCCTGCAGTGAGGAGGAACAGAAAGAAAAGCATTTCACAGAGAAAGGACCACTATGGGGGGCTTGCTAGACGCCTGCAGTGAGGGGGAAGGAGAAGGGACTACTGTAGGGGCCTGCTGGACACCCATAGTGGCCAGGGAGGTTACTGCAGGGTCCTGCTGGACACCTGCAGTGAGGGGAAGGAGAAAGGACCACCATGGGGGCTTACTGGATGCCCATAGTGGCCAGAGAGGTCACTGCAGGGGCCTGCTGGATGCCTGCAGTGAGGAGGAACAGAAAGAAAAGCATTTCATAGAGAAAGGACCACTATGGGGGCCTGCTGGATGCCTGCAGTGAGGGGAGGGAAGCTGAGAGGTTATAGTTGAGGTCACTGCAGGGACCTGCTGGACACCTGCAGTGAGGGGAAGGAGAAAGGACCACCATGGGGGCTTACTGGATGCCCATAGTGGCCAGAGAGGTCACTGCAGGGGCCTGCTGGATGCCTGCAGTGAGGAGGAACAGAAAGAAAAGCATTTCATAGAGAAAGGACCACTATGGGGGCCTGCTGGATGCCTGCAGTGAGGGGAGGGAAGCTGAGAGGTTATAGTTGAGGTCACTGCAGGGACCTGCTGGACTCATGTAGTGAGGGGATAGGGTTACCATACGTCCAAATTTTTTTTTGTTTTTTCCCCGGACATGTCCTCTTTTTTGGCCTTCCGATCTCTGTATCACAGTAATCCTGATCGCATTTTGACGTTTTGAAAAACCCAATTTCACAATATAATCCTGATCAAATATGGAAATCAAATTACCATAGTTGTGCACAGCATTGCATACAGAAAACTGGAATGTGAAATGTGTCTACAGATGCCTCAACTGTACCCCCCATAGATGGGGATACATTCAGCAGGAATAATAAACTACACAGAGATACAGTTCCTGGCACATTGCTCCAGCGTTGAGGGGATGCGTTCAGCAGGAATAATAAACTACACAGAGGTACAGATCATGGCACATTGCTCCAGCGTTGAAAGGTGTTGTAGCTTGTCTGATGCTGCCACAGTAAACCTGCTGGCTCCATCTTCATTATAGTACTTCTTTACAATGTGAAGAAACTACCTTCAGCTTATTTAAAGAGATTTAAAGGGAATCATTACCAGGCTGTGGTTTTTAATCAGATCTACACCAAAAATCACCTAATCTGCAAAGATTTACATGTGCAGAGTAATTGCTGAAAGAAGTCCATTCAGCAGTTTGTATTTACTCCCACCACCAAGTCAAGGGCAAGGTGACCCGTCCAACTCCCCAGGGGTGTGTAGTACAGCATATTGTATTTGCAATGTTAATAGCTGGCCTCAGAGCCAAGCAAATCAGTGGGGCATTGTGGCAAAGTGGTGAGTGGATACAGGTGAGTGCAGTGCAGAGTGGATTAATCACACTTTCAGGTGCAAGGGTGTTTCATAATAAATGATAATGTCCAGAGCTCGAAGGCAAACGCCAGTAAATAATAAATGTTGGAGTGATATAGCAGTGTGTATCACCCATATTTGTACTCCCCGGGTTTGACCCGCAACCAACCACGCCGTTTCCCGCCCAGGTCATTGAGTTCAGGCACCGTAGCTCCGTCCATTTTCTAGCTGGCCGACTTACACCTACCCACGGGGAATAAAGTGTCATGCTTTTTAGTCCAGGGTACTTTGGTTCCCTTTACCTAGTGCTTTCATAGATCGAGAGGGAGATCTAACACCAAGTATCATTCAATTTCTGTCACAGGCACTTAACGTATTTGATTCATTTCGTCACTGTCAGTTCTCTTAAACTACATATTTGAATACTGCTTTTCTGATCATGCATTTTCCATCAGCTTGTTAAAGCCTTTTGTGCATTTATGTATTCAGTCTTTCTAGGATCCTCATTGAAGACATGGGGTCGCTTCCAGGTCGTTGTCTGTGTCACACTACGTGGCAAACATACCAGTCTTGACTTTGCATCTTCACTAAACATCTACCCTTCACTCCTGGCCTCCTACAGACGTTACATAATACATCTGACTATAATCCAATGCACTTGTGATTTTATACAATCATCTACAGCCCTTCAGGCTGCATGATCACATGACTACGAGGAGCCTCTGTACCTGCATGCACTTGTTAAAAATGACCCCAAGCCCTGCTGATGAGCCAGCCAACACGGGTCTTTACAGCTTATTACCAACCAGTCCAGACAACACAACAGATTACAAGGTTAAACTGCAGCTTGCTGGTAACACATCACAATGGAAAATCTGACAGTGCTATATACCGGTGTGGGCCCATGAAGAGGGTGTGTAGGAATCACAGGTGTGGCCATTCCACAGTTAGGTAATTGGTGCTTATTGGGGAGTGGACACATGTACAAAAGGAGCCAGAAATCATTTTTTTTGTTGGAGGGAGGTAGATGAGTGTTTTTGACCTGTGTGGATATAGTAGTGAACTTTATAATGAAGACGAATGCCCAGACGATATTGTGTTGTAGGACATATTCCCTGAATATGATAATACATGAACGTGTATTAGAAATGTAACTGGATTCATTAATGAAACTGTATGTCTTGAGAAACAGAGCAAACTGCTGTGTCTTGAGAAGGGGGCCTCTGGCTTGCAGACATACTGAACTATGTGACCTACTGATTAAAGGACTGGCGCCTGAACTGGATTAGGTTGAGCGGACAGTTGAATTATGTATAGATAATTCAAACGTGCAACAACAATCGTTTTGATGCAAGGAAGACAAACTAGCAATGTCCCGGTGGAAAAGGACATTAAAACATTAAAGGACTGGGAGTTTAAAGAGGCAAGATACACAATGATACATGATCTTGTGAAAGTAGCTAATTAGCAGAATGAAAAAGACAAAACTGAATTGAACATTTTGCAATCCATATCAAATACTAAACAAGGTGCTGTCACGCTAAGCAAAGCTGCAACTCCGGGACTAAAAACGGAATCAAGACGGGACCTGAAAAGACCAAAGACAAAGCAGCAAGCTGCCAGCAAGTTAACGACCACAAGCAATGAGACTGAGCCCCGGCTGCAGGACTGCCGTAAAACTTACAGCGACTGTTATCAGACAAACCAGTCTGGGTCTGCTGTACACCTAAAACCACAGTATTCAAAAGAAACTGTGCTGTAGCTAAAAGATTCAACGAAGAGGTCAGAGTGGACGGGTGCTGTTGTGGATCTTATACAGAGGATTGGAGCCTTTGTTACAGTTGTTTGTTGAGCTTTGTTGCCGAGTTTGAACCAAAGTGGGATTGAAGACTTGGTTGCAGAAAGGAAAGTTTTGTGCTGGACACTTCAACAGATTGAGTTTCCAAACCAGCAGACCAAAAGTCTAAGCTTCAAGGAACCGTTGAGTATAACTGAAGTTTCCTTTCATGGAACTAAATTAACTAATTGTAACACATTCACTTAGAATTGAACTGTTAATTATTTAGTTTGCACACTTTGCATGTGAAATAACTTTTAGTGAAACTTGATGAAGTAACTATAAGTAATCTACCTCATATTGTTATATGAAGAATTTATTTAAAAGTAAACATGCCATATACTTAATCTATACACCATTAATAAGCTTAATGTGATACATTCTTAAGATTGTATGCATTATCTCAGGTGTACTCTGTGCTTGGAGGTGGGCGTGTGTGTGAACAAGTGACTAGCTAAGTCACAGCCTGCTTGCTTGCTGCTGACGTGGCAGGAGACAGGCGGTGTCATATTTCAATTGGCTGCTAGTCAAGCATGAGTGCAGTGAGGGTTTTTTTAATTGTGTTTTGTGCTTACAGACTAGAATATTTACTTTTTAAATTTTCTTCCTTGTGTCTGCGCGTGAATGTGTTCATAGTAAATCCTTGATCTTTAAATTTCATATTGTTGGTAAGAGAACTAATCAACCCAGATGAACATTAAATAATCAATCAATTACTGAATTGTTCCTAGAGTATTGTTCGGTGTAAACCTTTTGTTTTGGCCCTTGTGCCTTTTTCTTTAATAAGTGTATGCTTTGCGGTTTAAATTGCAGCTTCTGTAGAGACTCAAATTCTGTCTGGTAACATTTTGGGTGGTGACACTATCCTGTCACCACAGGTAAAATTCCCATTGGGGAGGATGCATGAGTTTTACATGTGTTTATTGAAACCT